>NW_010301489.1:59449-74944 GCF_000700745.2 Antrostomus carolinensis
GTGATCTGAAACGGGCCTTGAGCGATGCAGCTTCCCTCTGCCAAAGGCCTGTTGGGATGACACCCTGCCATTCAGTGATGAGAAATACACAGCACAGCCATGGAGAAAGGAATGACTGTCCCTTGTGCAGGCAAGGAACAGACACCAGTGTAAGTCAGAATGGGAGTGACTTGATAGAGGATTGTGAGGCTTTCTGTTAGGAACCAAAATGCTAATTTTAATCCTAAGTGAAAACAGGATGATAAGTTTTCTTATATTTTAATGGCTATCTCGCAAAAACTGACATAGTACATGAAAAAATCTATACAACTGAAAGAAGGTGTAGATTTAAAAAACAATAATACTTTGAGGGAAGAAGGATGAGGTTTCATAAACAGAAGGTAACAATATTTAGTTCTCAGTGTACAGACAATCTTATTAAAGAGGCAAACTATATACTATGGTGAAAATATATCTTCCTATAAGATGCAGGCTCCTAAAGTCTAGCTTGAAAAATATTGTGAATCTCATAAATGCCATTAACAAGAGAGTGGGTATGACATCCCTAAGACCATGCTTATACAATGCTGCTCTAGTGGTCTAGATAAAAACGTTCCAGATAAAGAGCTTTTGGAATATATTCAGAGAGGCCTTTTTGATCAGATGAATTACAAGTGTCAAAAAGGGACTCAAAGATTACAAAATAAGCATTACTGTAAAATTTTTTGCTCTTTGGTATTCTCGTTTGACATTATTTTAAAAACAGATGAAATCCCAAATTCATTACAGATATATCTCCTACTGTCTAAGAGGCAGGAGTTGAGAAGGGAAGGAAAAGGAAAATGAAATGCACGTAGCATTATCACAAGAAAAAAAAATGTGTGGTTTACATGAGGAAAAAAATGATGCCGTGTTAGCGTGGGATTATGAAAATAATAAAAGCTAAGGAAGTACAGAAAGTAAAGATAGGAACACTCATGCCATTAACATTATGAACAAAGAAAAATCAATGCCAGAAAATATCTCCTGGAGAATTCAGGTCACTTTATGAGTTGGGAATAAAGCCAGCTTCTATAATAAGGGTAAAAGAATCATATGAAATTATGAAAACCAAACCAGAAAGTGGAAATTTGGGACTAAATTACCCTGATAGCTAGAGGGCTTTATTAAGTTTAAGGAACTAAACACAAAGGAAGGTAGGTATGTTAGTAAAAATATGCGTTTTTCTTATGAGTAACACCGGGTTTTAAAAAACCTGAAGTAATGGATATACTATAAATCCTCTAACTCTTTCCAGTGAAGACTTTGGAACTTTGTGGTTTTAATTTTCACAATCAAA
This sequence comes from Antrostomus carolinensis, assembly GCF_000700745.2. Classification (NCBI taxonomy): domain Eukaryota; kingdom Metazoa; phylum Chordata; class Aves; order Caprimulgiformes; family Caprimulgidae; genus Antrostomus; species Antrostomus carolinensis. The sequence goes on from NW_010301489.1 coordinate 60,768, forward strand.
AGTTTTATTCTGGGAAGTCCACAGTCTACTTCACAACCAAAGTGAAATTAAATCTGCCTTCACAAAATTCCTCAGAATTACCATAGGTAATAGCACTTTCCATTGCTGGAAACCTTCATACGTGACATAAAATCCTTGCACCGGATGATACTAATGGGAAAGTGAAAAGACATAGAACCTCAAGAGCATGTTTCTTTCTGTTGTAGTTGTGTGTAGCTACCAGGCTTGTAGTTTTATTCCTCTGTGATTACCAATAATTCTAATATTGGTTTGCTCCAGGAATACTCAGATCTACAAACTGACCATGCATTAAGTGCATTTGACAAGCATTTAAACCAGTAATTAAGTTTCTGAGTACTTCCTAGGGAAATGAGTCTCCAAAACTGTTATTTTCAGTAGTGGTTGAATGCTCTTTTGGCCTACAAAGTCACCTAGATAACACAAGTCCAAACACAGTGTTGTGGCTCTGCTTTTCATGTGCCAAGTCCTGCTAGATTTTTGGTGCGAAATTGAAACAAAGTATGTAGTCTCAAAATAAATAATATGATGAACAGTATGCAAGACACGACCACCCTTTGAAATATTGAAGAGTACTTTATTCCCTGTGTAGACATTATGCTTGTTCAAACACAAATGATGCTTCTAAGTATTATTAAAGGCAGCAGCATCTACTGTAAAATCCACTGGCAGAAAGGAAGAGACAATGTCACCTGGTTTGGTGGTTCAGACAGTTACCTGGATTAACTTGCTTGGTTCATCTGTTAGTTCCCTGGGAATTCTTGACAGAAAACAGAGTGCTGTCAAGTAGGTTATCTTACACAAGTTATCCTCCCTAGTATATAGTAAATTCCATATTCATTATCATATAATCACTGAGAGGTGAAGGATGCAGAAATGCAGTGCGTTAAAGGAAGTAGGAATGGGGTTCCAGTGGGAGAGGAGCTGGAATTTTTAATGCTCATACTACTCTTAAGTATGAGAGTGTTTATGATACACTCTCCACTGGTCCATTTTAATCAGCAACCTTTTGAATTAATGTATCTGAATATTTCCAAAAGATTTAATATGTTTCCCTTTTCCTGACCTCACAGTTCAGGGCAGTTGCTGCCCTTCCAGGAACCAGAGACAAAGGGAGACAAATGTACATCCTACAAATTGCAGCAATATAGTTCCCATAGCAACAGTAACTCCATGAACACCCTCAGAAGTTTGTTCCCCTTTCGATATTTATTTTGCATTTGTATAATTTATCAAGCTAAAGACAAAAATGTTATTAAATTAATCCTACTTAAATTACTTTGGAAAGGAAGAATAGCAGAAAATGGCAGAAAGAGAAGAGAACATGGCATCTGTAATTACTCTGGTGACTGGTTGTTTAGATGTGTCCAGAGGTAAACTTGCTTGTATTTATTTTTGTATAAATTTTTGCATTATGTCCTTCTCTTTCCAAATATGCCATGATAAACCCCACTGGGGGGGAACAGGACTGTAATATATAAAAAAAGTATAACTGAGTCCTCAACTTTTAGGATATTTTCATTAACAATTCAACTTTTTCCCTGTGTTCAAGGACCACTACACAGAGTTACATCAGAGGTATGACAGTCGTTTACTTTTAACCTTATTTCTACCCATTTTTCCATCACAATCTTAACAAACGTATACCTATCGCACGTTCTTAGGCGGAAGTATTAAAGATGGATTGGAGGAGTTTCCTTGAACAAGTGTCAGTCACAATATTTTCATCTTTTTAACTGCATGTTTCTAGGTACTCTGTACTTAAAAGGCTCTCTGTTCCCAGATCAGGGCTATGACTGATGTTGTGCTGCAGCTGCTTCCATAGAATTAAGGCAGAATTCTGCTATGGATTTCTCTGAGGAGAGGTATGAAATAAGTGTCAGACAACTGGTATTTGTTCTAACATAATAAGCGAATAACATAACTTTTTTTTTTTTTTTTTTTTTTAAAAAAAGAGAAGAAACTCCCAGAATTATTTACAAGCTGTTGATACTAACAGTGGGGCAGAAAGAAAGATCCTTTGCATTATTGTAAGAAGACACTGACTGCCTTAAAAGAAGCTCACTCCTTCCTGAAGGCACTAAGTAAAAGCTGTAACTTTTGTTGTTACTGCAAATCCAAGTATAAATTGGGAATTAACCCAGACAGCAATTTCTTTTGTTTTAACCTTTCAAACTCTAAAAAGGTGTATCTTTTTCTTCACTCAGTGTTTGCTAAAAATGGTGATTTGTTATTTTTTATATAATGATCAGGATGTTCTCTGCACTATCATTTAAAGTGTTTCCAGGTTTCTGACTTAGTTCTCTAATACAGTTTCCCTAATTCCCTCTCCCAGAGCAAGTTTGTGTGTCACATCTGCGGTGTTCCTAATGAGTTGCTAATGAGGCTTTGCAAATACAGAGGCACAGACAATGGTGGTGGTGCTGGGAGGCTGATCCAGAGCTGGTTTGGTGAGCAAGTTTTCAGCACTGAAGGGGTTTAGTCTCTCCCTGCACTTTTCCCCGTGTAAGTTTAATACCCAGAGCTTTAAGAGAGGAAAGATTCCTGGCTCTACTCACATGTTTTCTTTATTTGGTTAGCACTGCTTTGTATGCCTTAGAGTAGGAATCTTGCATTTTACATCCCTAAATTCTGTAGCTGAAAAGGGAAAACAAAGTCCTTACCCAACAGTAAGAGAATGCCTGATTTACCAAAATTTGTCTCTCATTCAAAATTGCTGAGGATCACATGTTGAATAGGTAACAGATGGAGAAGTGCTGAGTTTTGCCTTGGTGTCTATAATCCTTCTTATGCCAGAATGTGTTTTTATTTCTTGCATAGTTCACTTGAGTCTTATAATTCTAGGAAGATCCCCCATAAACAAAACAAGGCACTTTCAGAGTCTACAGTGTCTACTGATTCCCTCCTCTGAAGAACAGCGAGTCTGACTTTGTTCAAATGAAATATGAGCTAATTAAGGTGAAAGCATGTAATGCCTGTCATCACTTATTTTGGTTAGTCAAATTATATTAGTTTAATCCACTTAGTCTGAAGTGTCTTTTTTCACTGAAAATAGTGAAAAGAATGCTGGTGAAGAGAGTAGGTTAGTCAGTGAATTCCCCACTTCTCAAGAAAATGAGTAGAACCAAAAGACTTAAAGAACAAGTAGTTGGTGCACTTGTGTTAATTACCTTTTTTGTACTGCCTTTTTGGATCAAATAACCCTTTGGTATGTGTCTTGTATGTGAAATGTGGGAAGCTGCGTTGCTCTGGGAACAGCGTATGGTCTGTTGTCATTACAGAAATGGCCACGGACCATTATTGAACATTTCTGCAAGTTAAGAAATCATTTTAATATGCTTTCCCTTACTGCTTAAGCTGCTTACTTACCAAGTTCAATCTTCTTTCTAAAAGAGACTCTTTATTTGTGAAAGTATTTATACAAAGAATACCAGCATTATTTTATAGTGACTTTCTAAAGAACCAGACAAGTCTATTTGAAGCTTTTCTTTGGTATTAACTAGATATTTTATCATAAGTGAGCAGGGCATTTCTGGTTCACTAGTCTTTATTGCTTTCTTGAATGCACTTCAACCTCATTCACAGTTCAAGTCTATATAATCCTTATGCCTTTCATACTTTTAAATCCTCCACAGTGTTTTCTGTATATCTGACTCTGCTAATATCCACAGAACTTGGGTCTTAAAGCGCTCTCCTGAGCTAGCATAATTCTGCACTGAGAGTGAAATACGTGTTCTCACCAATCCCTTTACTGCTGGTAAACAAGAGCAACTTTTTCTTTAATGCCAACATCCCCCAACTTCAATTTCCCCACCTGAAACCCCAAATCCCCTTCTTGCAATGAAAATATGAACTGTACCTTGCTCATTCATTTATGCTTCCTCTGAACACTAGGTATGAATCTGCTGCCCAGTTTTCTTGCATTAAGATGGTTGCAAGTTTGCTGCTTGTTATGTTTTTCCCCCCCTATACTTTCTCCTTGAACTTTTAAATGAAAAGAGGATTTGTTTTGTGTAAGGATGTGAACAAACTTGATAAAGGCTAGTCAGGTTATAAATTATTTTCTGGATTGGTAGAATCTTGTCTATCATTATTGTAAGTTAACTTTACATATTTACACATTACCCAGCCATGCTATTCACAAAACCAGTTGGATTTGTTGGAAATTATTTGGTGTTCTCCTGCATGTTACTAGGCACGCTTAGTGTATATATTGATTATGATAAAGCATGTATGTAGCTACAGTAAAGTCTTCTATAGCTGAATACCCACCTTGGAATAATTGTGGCTGCTTACTGAATCTCCTGACTAGCTTCACGTGCTGTTTTCCAAACTACATGGAATCAAGTCTGTGATATTTGGTACTCTGAAATCATAACTACCAGTTAACAGTGGCACTCAGGTACGGACCTTTATCATTTCAGTCAGTACAGAGTTAGGACTTTGTTTCATACAGTTGATTAATGAGCACTGGTAATCAGCATCACCGATGCCTCGTGCATCTCATACAGAACAATGTATGTCATTGTCTTCTGGGAAAACGAGCATAGTTCAGGCCCATTGGACCTGTTGTACTGTTTTGTGTTACTGTACTGGGTGTCTGTGCCCAGGAGCTGGCTGCAGGGGCTTCTGTGAGGAGAGGTTGGGGCTGCTTCATGCTGGACACAGCCGGTTCCCCAACGGCCCCAGCACAAGGCACAGCTGAGCCCATCAGCCATGCTGGTGGTGCCTCTAGGAAAAGAGATTTAAGAAAGGGCAAAACCTTGCCTGGCAGAGTGAGGAAAGCAGTGTGAGAAACAGCCCTGTGAGCACCCAGGTGAGAGGAGGAGAAGGGTGAAGGGGAGGAGCTGCTGCAGGTACCAGAGCAGGTACTATTGCTGTCCAAACTGATCTTAATTAATGAATTGAATTCTTCTACTGATGCAGACACAAAATCAAATAGAACTTTTGTTTTGGTCTTGTTCACCATTTTTTAATCTCTTAACATTTTGGGCAGCATGAGGCGTTAGGATGATGCATTGGAAAGGTCACGGGACACAAATGTATATTTTAAAAATGTATTGTAAACCACTCTGCAAGATTGGCTTTGGACTCCTGCGGAATAGCCTTGTTTTGGTGGATCACTTCATTTGCAGTCATTACAAATGAGAACTTAAGTTCAAGAGGATCTGCTGTGGGTTGCTAAAGTAATTGCAGAACAAAGTGGTGTTCTTTGCTCTGCTCTTACAACTCGAGATGTCCGTCTGTTCTTCTGTCAGCTCTCTTTCCTTAGTTTGCCATTTATTTTAACAGAAACCTGTTCAGCTTCAGGGAGCATAATCAGAAAGCAGCCACGTCTCCCTTTTGCTATGCAAAATGTTCAGCAAATCTGTTACACTCCATCTCTCACCCAATCACAAAATTCCCTCTCTGAGGTTAGAACACTGTCAAAGCAGGAAAGCCTCAACTAGATGGATTTATACAGCTAAAAAGAAGACATTTCTGACTAGACTCTGAGCAACAGCTGTGTTCCTCAGGCTATGCTATTTCAACCCTGAAAGCGTAGGGAGTTTCTGTTTAGATCCATAAAAATTTTCAGCCACAGTATCTACACATCACCTTTCCAACCCAGGAATCAGAATATTTTAGCATGCTATCGTGGCCATTATGTTTAAAAATCCTTTTTGTGATTTTTATCTTCCCAGTTAGGGAGTCTTTTTCTCCCAGTTAGGGAGTTTCAGTATGGCATTGACTATGCTAGTGGTGGACCTCTGCCCTGGTATATGCCTACTAACCTGTTCTTTCCAATTTCTCTCTCTTTGAAAATTACTTATGCAGGTTTTATTGTATTGGTTCAAAGACTTGTATAGTTTCAGGCTCATCTGAGTTGCAAGTGTGCCCTAACTTTTCTCCTCAAGTCTCACTCAACACAGGCTGATGGCAAACAAGCTTAACAGGTTGTTGGTTTTGTGGAATCATATTGTTTTCACATGGAGCATGTGGGACAACTGTTTCAGAGACTTGCTCATTACCAGGAGTGAAATCATGTGGATTGTTAATCAAAAAAATCAAGAAATATTCAAGTCAATATGGATCCTGAGGCTGCTGTGCTGCATGGGGCGGGTGACCTGTCCTTGTTCTTTACAAGCATTAGGCTCTGGGTCAGTCTGTTCAGATCTCAGGATGGGTAGGCCACTTCAGCCTTGTATGGTCTGAGATGCTTTGAGGGAACACGATCTTAAAAAAATGACTAGAAATATAATGCCAAAGTGTTTGCAAGGGTAGAATCTACTCAGCCAGCAGTTCTGAGAGTCAACACTGCTGTTTGGTCATCTATTATGGTATAGATTTTGCCATCATTTTTGTGTCTCTGTTTTGAAGTCTTTGTCAAAATGAAGGAACTGTTTACTGTACATATATTCATGTATGATATTAGGGAGCAATGGAAAAAAGCAGAATGGTCATACAATTGTTTTGAATCTTGCCAAAGATCTTTTTATATGGCAATGTACTTTAACAAAAAATTAATCCTTTCTGCTGTGACTAGTTTTACCATTAAGTAAATGAAACTGTTTTGGCTTTAGATTTTAAAACTAAAATGTGAATAATTTTTCTACTCTCCCACATAGCAACTCAAATAATCATAAAAGTTGCTAATCAAACTGTCTAGACCAATTCTTATTCTCACCCTTACCACTTCAGCCTTTCCTGTGAGTACCCTTAGTTAGCTGAAATCCAAGGCATTTTGAATAACCAGAGGGAACAGAGTAAATCATCACACATGCCTTTTTCTCCTGTATCTTCCTGTATAATAGGGTGGTAACGTTCTACACTTACTTATCTCTGCTCCACTACCCTTTCAGTGAAAACTGAAATATTGGACTTGGCTATTGTTAGTTAAGGTAAACTTTAGTTAGTTTATATTTCAGACCATTTAAAAGAATCGGTGAAGAACATCATGCCTTGACTCAGGTGAACAGAATGCTAATTTTTTCTTAGGTTTTAAGGCACTGCAGATTATAACTTTGTACCTATACTGGAATTAAACAAAGAAGGGCTTGCAATAAAATATCTTAATTGTTCCACATTTTCAGGCAGTAGGCTTGATCATGTGTTTGTGTATTACCTGCTCTGTTTAATAGTTCCTAGCTGGAGGAGAGACATACATGTTTTATAAGCCACCTGTACAAATGCAAGGCTATTAAATTGCCTTCTGCTGAGAGTGTGTCACATTTAGATTCAAAAAACAAGGAGTCTAGTTTGAAATGGATTCTTCAGCCATGTAGTATTACTCTGCTTTTTTGCACACCATGTGAAGCTCTCACAACAAACCCTCATGTGGCAAGTGTGAGTGCAGAAGCTCTGTCACAACTTAGGTCTCAACTTTGGAGCCCAAGAGGGCTTTAAAGGGTCTGAACTCAGGTGGAACTGAGGGTTGAGAGGTGTTGAGGAGGCAGGGTCCTGTTTTGACCTTTCTCTGCTTTGCAGGGGAAGGAACATGGTGGTAGGAGAAAATCAGCTTTCCTTGATCCTATAGGAATTTGCTGTGGTCTCAAAAATTAAAAGTAGATGTGTCTCTGAATCTGGCTGGAGTCCTAGTAATTTTGCTAAAAGTCAGCAGTAATATATGGGTCCAACTACCTGCCTGATCCCTCAGCTGCAACAGTCAAGCATTTCATATTTCCTTAAAATATCTCAAGATAATGTTTTCAGTATTGATTACATTAATCAGCAGTTAGCTTTCTCCTGCGCTCTAGCAAATCCTGAACCCACTGTTCTCTGTCATAAAGCAATGCAGAAAGTCTGGGAAGATGGGGAATTTTTACTTTTAGAGAAACAGCCTATATTCTTTTGCTTATGTATTTTTTAATATATACCATTATTTGTAATTATATACATAATGAATATTATAAAGAAGTTTAAGTATGGAGCACATACTCTTATGGCTATTACAGTTTTCTGCTGAAAATCAGCCATCTTCAGTGCGATGCAAATGGATTTGCAGGGCTCACTGCTGGTAATCAGTGAGGAAAAAAAATCATTGAAGGATTTGACTTTGTGCCTTACAGCCTTTAGTAGGGAGCCATATTTAACTAGTGGCTTGGATGGTGACCGTGAGAGAAGTGGGGTGGGAAGTATTTTCAGTGATATCGTTGGCTTTGCACTGAGGCTAGCATTAGCTTTTTGGCTTTTTATGTATAGTTTGATATAAGCCAGAGAATCAGAGAAGTTGCAGAAGTAGTGAGTTCAAGGAGTAGAACATGCTGTGTTCTAGATCACTGCAAAACAGTTCACGCAGAACTTAGGAGGCCAAAACAAATCAAGTACATTAAAGTACTTCAACCAAGAAGTAACAGAAGTGTCCATCAGGATTTCAGCATGCTTCTTGAGTAAGATAGGGTGAATTTAATGAGTGGCTTCAAAGAGTAATATAATAGTTATGTCCTGAAAGTACATAGAGATAAATTCAGATTCTGTAATTACACTAGAGTTGTAGGAATTGATAATCAGATGCGTAAAAACAAATAATCATCTGCAGTAGATGAAGAGACCCTTAGTTATAGGCTCTGATACTTTTAAAAAACATCTGTATCACCACGTTACGTTGAAGTAGTCTCTGAGAAGAAAACAAAAGCATACCCTCTGCTTTTCCTGAATTAGACTGCTTCATGAGTACAGGTTAGCTGATCTGATGAAAGGGTTATGGCTACATGTGTATGTGTTTTCCACAGCTCAACACTTTCCCCCACACCTCTAAATTCCATGCAGACAGAGGTGTGGGAGACTCTGTGATTTCATTTGTATGATATCCTTTTCGTGACAGCAACGTTGGACCTGGTATGTACACTTGTAGGGACTGAGTGGATCCACAGATGCCAGCAGCAAACATGCTATGTGGATAAGACTGATCGGAGCAATGTAACAAACAACTTCCAAAAACTTTGTCAGCAGAGGTGTTTTAACAGGGACAAGTTTATTCTGTGAAGTAATAACTGGTTAAAAAATAGAAACAAAGGATAGGCATAAATGCTAAATTTTCATGCTGGAAGGAGGTTATTAATGAGGTCTTGCAGGGCTCTGTGTTAAACTTTGTGCTGTGTATTTAGGGAGAGAGTCTCTGACAAAGTTTGCTTGATTTAAATTTATGCAGGACAATTTAATCTATAGCAGACATGGAAAAGTTACAGGAGGATCACTTAATATTGAGTTATTGGACAATTAATTCAAAGTATTGTTTCTGGAGAGGAAAGTAATTCTAACTTTACTTATGTGACTATGGGCTCCAGATTAAATATTGCCACTCATGAAAGACATCTTAAAGTCATTGTAAATTGTTCTCTTAAGACACCAGGTTAGTGCTGATTTGCTGCCAAAACACTAAGTAGAACATTAGGAATTGCTAGGAAATCAAAAGAGAACACAACAGAAAATAGCCCTGTGGGGAAGGATTAAATAAACAAGGACAGGTATACAACTCTGAGAAGTTACTCTGGGAGAAAAAAACTTCTACATTGGGGTTCATTAATGCCAGGGATTTTAGATGTTTTCTGTAATCAGGCAGATGTCTTGACTTTTTCCCCTAAATGAAAAAGAAGCTCAAATAAAGCAGTGAGGGATGACAAGACAAAGAACGGGAAAATCTTGACCCTGTTCAGCTATCAGCAGACTTCTGATTTTGAGTGAATAGTTAAAGTTGTCTTTTTTGTTTCTGAAGGGAACCCAGCCTCCTGACAGCCAACACTTCCAGTTCCCAGACTATGAAATGAGACCCGTTATACTCTGAGAGCTAGATTTACATAAATTCTTGTTTTCCTAATGTTGGTATGCTTTTGCATTTCTCCCAGGTTTAAATTGGTATAGCTTTTCTGCCTCTGTTACCGAGTGTTGCAAAATTTTAAAATTTGATATCACAAGCATTGCAAATACCATGTTCTTTTCCTTCTAGGTAACTAAATGCCTTTTATTTTTCTAAATGTGTGTGTGGGGGGGAAGTTGGTTTTTTTCTTGCTTTATGGGGACAATAGTCATTAATTTTTATGGAATAAGTGAGTCCAGAAAGTTCTGGTTTGCAACTGCACAGGGTTAAACAATGAGAAAAGATCCAGATTTTCAAATATAGAACTTTGACCCACTTCCTTCCATGGCAAACAATCACCTCTAAAGATATTTCTAACCTTTCTCTAAAGTTTCAGGAAAAAAGGGCAAGTGGTTTAAAGCATTTGACGTATAAAGTAAAGCATTCATTGTAGCAAGGTCCCTTATTCCCTTTCCCTTTTAGCAGCAGATTTCATTTTTAAAAAGCACACCTTTTTACTCATTTTTCAGTTGCACCAGTGATTATGATATTTGCTCTTTCCTGGGGAAAAAGAAAAAATAACTTGATAGTGACTCACATATCCTGCTTCTGTTAGAACTCAGTGTTGTTTCCTTGAAGAGAAGATGAGACAAATGCTTGCAAAAGAGGAGAGAAGAGCAACGCAGATTGTAAATACAACTGCTGTTTGTGATCTGGATGTTTGCAGCCGTTCTGGTGGGACTGACAAGCAAAGGGCACGCTCTCACTTGCCACTGCGGTACCCGGCGGGTAGGGCTGCAGAATGAGGAAGCCAGGAGATGTTCTGTTTGTCAGGAAGAAATCCTTCCTGACACTGCTGAGGCCTCTCCTGTATTTTTCCAGCACGGGTAGTGTGCTCATGCTGTCAGCTTTCCCTGACATTGCACGCACGCAAAAACCTTGCTCTTTACCTCTTATTACTGTGCTCGCAAATGCAGTTATATTGCAAAATGTCACCATTACCAGGTTCTGTTACTTGCAGGGTGGTTTTATGCTCTGTCTTCATTTGGAAAATGCTTTGCTGGCAGATATATATTTCTCTCCATAATGCATTCCTAGCAATCTGAAAAATAACAGTTTGATCCATAGTGCTGTGTCTAGCTGACGGTGCAAAGAGGAGATTCTCCCACGTGTTCATGCACTATGCATGAAATGCAATTACTCAACCCCAAATGTGATCAGGGCATTAGGCTCCTCGTGTGAAAAATTTCCTTGTATGCTTAGTGATCCCAAGGGTCTGGTTTGATAACTTAGAAAGTAAGATGAGGGGAGAAGTGTGTCTTTAAAATATGTTTATCACAAAGGGTTAAACAAAGAGAAAGCTGATTTGCCAAGCTGGAAATGGGTGAAGGGATTTACATTGACATTTAAAGGCAGCTAAGAAAATTTAGGGAAATGCAAAATCATGTAAAACCAGAACAACCCTAGAGGAATAATAATATTCAGAAGTCACAGTGAGAGGAAAACTCTGGTTTGGGTTTTTTTTTTCCATTTCAAAACCAACAAAACTGGATGGGAACTAGGTACTCCAAAGGTTCATTTCTACTGCATAATCACTCAGATAAGAATTTGAAAAAAACCCCCATCCATAATCTCCATATCCACACAGAAGAGCTCGCTATTCAATAACACCACCAACAAAATCTAAAGGATGTCTGGTGTCCTTCTTCATGGATCTGTTGAGTCTGTGATTTTTGGATTAATGGAATGAGCCAAAGCAGATCCAGAGGCGCTGGCTTCGTGCAGCATCCATTGTGTTTCATCTTGTCACGCTGACATTCTGAATTCCTTGCTCACATCGACTCAGTAATTGCCTCTTTGACTACTGAATAGTCATTGTGTCACATGGATCATATCTTCTCTACCAGCATATCTTTCAGATTTTAAAAGACAGAGATAAATATAAAAGGAAACTCTTAGGCCAGCATCATAACACAGTTTGCTCCTTTAACAAATATTGAATTCATCTAAATAGATATGAAGAAATAGACTAAAATACTACTTTCAGCAATTCTGAAATAAAACCAGAGAAAACTTTCCTTCTATGTCAGGTAGATTAAAACATCTATGCCAAACGTTATGCTTAAAAATACAGTGAGAAGGTGGAGATGGGTAAAGCAAGTAATGGCAAACCCAACCAAATTATGCTATATAAACGACTTTTTTTTTTTTTTAGATCCTGGACACTGGAAAAAATTAATTCTAGCAATATTATAAACAAATTTGAAGTTTAAGAAGAAATATGTCAGTACAGTTATTATCAGTTTTAATATGTTAACTAATAGTTTCTTCAGATCCAGATTAAAAAATTAACTGTAATAATACTATGGTGTGCACCTCAGTTGGAACATAAAAGGTAGTGGCTGCAAATCCTTGAAAACAGTGCCTGCATAACCAAAATACTATCAGTACTTTGACATCAGCAATATGTCAGATTGAAATATTAACCATCATATTCAAATAACAAAAAATATTAGATTAATACACATGTTTTTAGCCTCATTTCTATTCAATAACATATTGGATTTATATTGTTTGGGCTGACTTCTGTGAATATTCAGGCGAGTACATTTAATGGCACTAATGTTGCTGAAACAGTAAATTTTAAGTGACCATTAGAGAATGTGCATCAGAAAGTTAATGGAGAACTTGGAAGCCTGAGTGGTCACAGTGGAAGTCAGCTGCCAAGAACTCTCCTCACCCAGAGGAGAATCAGAAACAGTAACATGAATATCAGCTACTCGTAATGTACACTGTTGGTGTCCAATTAATAGACTAAAAATTGGAAAGAGTTTGGCAGATAAAGCAGAGATGAGTAAATTACAAAACTGTAACCTGCCACCAGACAGAGATGCAGAATTTGTTAAGTGGTTTCCCACTCCAAAACATTCACACAGCACTTCTAGTAAAATAGTCCTATACAGGGGCATCTCACGTCCCGGAGATCCTCCCCAGCTGCAGTTCAACAACTGCAACCAATCGAACCCTAAAGCTGAATTGGAAGCTAATTTAGTTCCGAAGGCCCAAACTGGACCCCAAAATCTCCTATCTGTAAAATGAAGTTTTGTAGGTCACAGTGCTCTTGATCAGGTTCTCAGAGGACAGTTGTCAGCCAGCACAAGTAGCTTTCATAGTTATTCATGTTGGCAGTCTTGGCAAAAGGACTGATGAATATGCAGACACAAGGCCTCTGTTAATTGTCCTTCCTGAGAATCATTGGAATAAGGTGGCATAGTGAGAGTTCTCACTGCTGCTCTCCTTTGTTTGCTTTATGTTGTAATGGAAATCTTCCTCTCCAAGGCTTTTAATCCATAAAACTCTCAATCCCCTCCCTGTGATGAAGTCTGCATGCTTGCACATGTGCTGCCTTCCTGTGCAAACCCAGGGGCTGTGGGGCTCTCGGGTCCTGCACAGCACTAACAAATCTGGCATGTACAAACTTGTGCATTTAGGAATAGGAAATATCACTAATCTGAGATTCCAGAAAGTTTGTTTTAGTTTTCTGTTTTGTTATGGATGCACAGCTTCAAAATCCATGGTTGTATTGAAGATCTACAAAGACAGGTGCATAAATAATGTTGCAGATGTCAGCCTTAGTGTTTTCATCTCTCTAATTCCCATCTGTACCAGAGCACAAAGGCATGGTCTTACCCCACACTTGTACTGCAAGGTGCCTACTCTCCAAGTAGGTACGTGAGTGTCAAGGGATTATCTGTGAGGATGTGTGGCAGCAGGCTCATGGAGGAAGAACATAAATAGAAAAAGTGAATCATGTCTCTTATCAGAAGGAGACGCCAGGTTTATACATGTGCAAGAATTTATTTATGAAAAGAAATTCAAGGAAACTACCAGTCTATTTGAAAAAGTCTAAGCTGAGTGGCTAGCATATATGCTTATTCAAGCTGAAGTTTAAATAGAACATGCAAGTTAATGTTTCCAAATGTGCAGAAAGGCCAGAGCAGTCTTCAATAGCATTTATAGACAGGACCTGGACTTTATATCTATTCCAGAAGACCGTAACCAGCACACTGTGGATGCTGACTGTAAAGTAGTGCAATGGGGAAGTGTAGCCTGAAAACAAAAGGATGCTTTATTATTGTATAGTATGAAAATTACTGTGCAGTCTGGGATGATCACCAAAAATGCTATCATGGGTTTTCACTTTCTTTCCAGGGGTCAGTAATCATTCCCTCTCTTTTTTTAATGCAATTTGTAAATGGCTTCATCTACTGCTGCTGACATGCCACTTGTCCCTGCAGCACTAATGCTGCCATGCTGATAGTTCAGATTTTCTGGAAGTAGCCTTAACTCTTAGTGATTGACAGGAATTGCTGAGTTCCAGGAA
>NW_010301489.1:74958-113101 GCF_000700745.2 Antrostomus carolinensis
AGAAAGAGAGGCTATAGAAAATTTGTGAGAGAAGGAAAAAAGGAAAAAGAAGAAGAAGAAAAAAAAGAATTAAAGAAAGGATGCTCTGGTGCTCCACTGTATCTGAAATCCAGTTGGAGGGGTCTTTGTCACTTACATTCAAAGTTACCAGACAGATGAAGCCCATGGAATCTGTCCAGCAATATATTGCACTCACCTGTAATATACTGAGATATAACTGATGCATTTCTGCAAGTAAAAACATTTTCTGGAAGTAAAACTACCCGAAAGAAAATTAAAATTGTGGTATTTATATTCAGAGACTCAATAGACTATCAGAGTTTCTTACCCACTGGACATTGTCTTTAAAATGGTAACAATTGCAGAAGATGTAAGGGAAGACAGGATCAGACCTAATGTTTCAAACTCTAAACCTGGTTTAATTTATGTCAGTAGGAAAACTTCTGCACGTTTCAGTGGGCCAAACTGAGCTTCTGAGCTGGTGTTCCATTTTTGTATGAATGCGTCGTACAATTCTCCTTCATCTGTCAGAACTGAGTATCTATAGTTTTTAAGCCTCGGTATATGTGATATTTCTGTCTTTGTATGGGTCAAGGTAATCTTAATTTGTGAAGGTTAGAATAGATTTAGATCAAATGATATTTATTAATCTGATCTATTTAATAAATTTATATGCATGTGTATAAGCAAGTTTATGACTCTCCAAAAGCAAGAGCAGACTTAGGAAAAATGAGGAAGCTGAATCCTTGCACTTTGTAAGCAGAGAGGTTTGTACGCATGTGGTATGACACATCTCAGTCTGATCTCTGAAAAATTATAATAGGTAAATTGTAGACTGTTTATGAGCTTCTTATGGATCACATGGATTTATTACCTTTATCAATAACTGTAGTAGTTGTATGGTGGTTGCAGTACTGTGGGTTGTGCCTGCACAGAATGAGTACCAGGGCGGCTTTTTCTTAGTTGTCACTGTGGGTCTGTCTCAGAACCACAGTGCTACTTTCCCATTTGTCTGCTATGTGTAATTGTTTGTTACTCAGAGGAACGCTTCTATCTAACTCAGGCACTAAACATTTTAATATGCTGAAGGTTAACCACTGAAAAAGTTAAGTTTCTTTTTTAATGAAAAAGGAAACCTGTATCTGCTCCTCAGGAGGGCTGCCTCTCCAACAGCCAACATGTATTAGCAATTATCCTTCAGAGGGAAAAGCTGTCTAATTACTCTATTACCTCAAGTGCAGAGCACTCACCTGGGAAGTCACCAGATCAAGGTTCAGGTCCCATCACTGACTTTAATATTAATTTATGACTTGGCATGTGTGTCTGATAATCAAATAATAATCTGTTTTACAGAGCTAAGATGGCTGTAGATTGGATTCTAGCTTTGTAGGAGACTCTTCTCTATATGAAATAGGGTTTCACAATTTTCCAAACTGTTTTTTAGGGTATGAGGTAGTAAAAGATGTTAGTCAAGCACTCCAGTGATGGTAAGTATAACCTAATTTCAGAAAATATAAGCAAGACAAAACTTGGAGTTTCTTATTTTCTTCATTCACAAACACAGATACTTATGTGAAAATTAGACAAAAGTGTTCTGGAAGTCCAGGGTAATTTTTCCCTAATCAATCTCTGTCTTATTAAAATCATTCCATTCTTCCTGCTCAATTTACAAGGAAAGTTCAACTGTACTATGCTGGCTTTGGTTATTAGTTTGCTAGGGGTTTCTGATTTACCTGAAGAAAGAGAGCTTAAAGATTTCTCCTAGCTACAATAGCTTGTGTGAGGACAACCTTGTTACTTAAACATTTTTTTTCCAAAAGATTAATTAGCCCTTGAAGTCTTTCTTTGTAGTGGTTCTGCCTAGTGATTACAGATCTCCTGTTGACATGACACACAAACGTCTTTCTCTAGAGAGAAATAGGTATGTCTTCACTGAGTGAGTCACGGCCAGTGATTTCACATCTTCTGCTGTTATTGTGTTCATCTGTTAACTTCACATTCGTGTAACTGAGTTGCCATTCAGGTTTCTGGGGTGTGATGTGTGTTTGAAGAAAATAGGGGGAAGAGTCCATTTGCTCAGAAATATTCTTAGAAACATTTAATTTCTAAACTTAGCTATGAGAAAAAATTGAGGAACATGCAATCTAAAGATTTTAGATTGAAATTCCTTTGGTAGTAGGGCTTTGGGGCAATTCTTGGTGCTAGTGTTGTTTAGAAGGGGCAAGTCTCCTGGGCTCTACCATGATACCAATAAAAACAGTAATCGTTACAGAGTAAGTCTTGTAAGGCTGCCCTATCTTTTCTATACTGAGTTAGATTTCAGCTGGATATCCTGTACAAGCTATTGTGAGCTAAGTGAAGGTAGGAAAATGGGCTGCATTGGTGATGTCTCTAGATTGATATTTTTAAATTAGTCCAGGCCAGTGTAGCTACCATCATCTTCAAATGAAAGACACATGTTCAACAAAATGTTTGACAACTGACATTTGAAAGGCAAAATGCTTGTTTATGATATTTAAACCACAGGCAATATCCAAGGCATTTTCTCCCTTTTTATAGCTACAGTGTTAAATAATTAAAAAAGGCATTTCAGTAAGTTTATTAAAACACAAGAAGGTCAGGTATTAAAAGAGAATTACACCTTGCAAAACTGTAAGAAGTTATTTTGTTATTTATACAGTCATTAATATTACTGAACAGAACTGCTCCACAAATAATAATTAGATAGTCCAAGCAAATTCTTCCTGTTGCTACTGACTACTTTAGGCTAAAACAATCCTGCTCAAGTGAAGGCTTCAGATGGCAAATTGATGATTCAGGCTTGGGAAAAAAAAACAGACCCCACAACCAACAACCTACTTTGGCTGGGCGACTGAAGTGAAGCAGTGACTGAAACAGGCAGGAGACTAACAAACAGAGTATTTGTGAATAATGAAGAACATTGACTTCTTCCTTTCCTATATCAAAATCCACAAAAGCTAATGTGTCCTACCAAGGAACTGGTCTTACGTTATTGACGGAGACTGAAGCCTGAATATGTGCCTAATTAGTGGGCATTAGTAGTAACTGCAGTCAAGAAATATACAAAAAAACCTGAGACTATAAAAGGTCCCATAACTGACAGGAGACTGTGCTGAAACTGAAAAACAGTTTGTAAAAAGAACATGCATCTTGACCATCCTGCCCTCTTATCTGCATTCAGTCAACTTCAGGTGTTCCCACCAGCTACAAGAGAAAGCTTAAACCAGAAAAAGCAAAAAGATGAGGCACAGAGATTGCTTCAGATACCTTCAGCCTCCTCCACAAAAACACCATTCCTTTTTCTTCAGTCAGAATGAATTACCAATTACATTCCAGAAGAGAAGCTAATTATCTCTTTCTTCAAATTTATCTTGTTCCCCAGAAAGTTTAGCAGTAGGTTCTGCGAGAAGCTGAAGTGTATTTTATTCTCATCTTCTATCTTGTTCCATCTCCATCAGGGGCTCACAACATACCGCCTGCCTATGCAGCTACTCCTGTCCTGGGTCAGTTCCTCTACTTTGTTAAAACTGTTGATCTGTAAAGTCGCTCCTCTGTTTTGCCTTGAAGGACACTTCTGGGTCAGCTTCTTTTATTTCACAATGTGTTTGACAAGACAAGTTTGTTTAAGAGGCCTTTTCTAGTACTAACCATATGACTAATGTTAAATCCAACTCATCATGGGTGTGTTTTATGCCTTTGGAAGCACTTATACTTCTTCTCTTTGATAAAAGATTTTTATTCAGCCTAATAATTTGTTTCTAAATTTTTGTACCAAGTATGGCAGAAAACCAGTGAATGCTCTGATAACTCTTTGATCTTTGACGATCCATATGTAAGAATCATGACTGCATTCTTGCGTTGCGCTAGTAGTTTCCAGTACCACAGGTGTTAGGCTTCCACAGCGGGATGGCAGTAGTTGCCCTGACCACGTAAGTCACTGAAGGTAACTCACTTGTAAAATGTGTTCCCTAAACTGTGCAGTTTTCACAGCTTTTATGTTCAGAATGACAGAATCCTTTGGGGTAAAACTGATTTTCATGACCTTTGTTTTTCACTTATAAGACCCATTTGATCAGCAACTCTGCCTGGACTGTTGATCCACGGCCGCGCTTTGTTTATTGATGAGAAATCTCCTTTTGCAGACATGAAAGACAAAAATACAGTACAATAAATGTCTCAATTATTGGCAGTATTCCTGAAAAATACAGTTTTGAGACTCAGCTTAAACAGCATTGTAAGTTTAGGGAAATTTTTTACTCCCAGTTGAGCCTCTTTAGCTTTATGGTTAGCTTAGGTGCAAATTGCAGAAGTAGACTTACTTGGAGATTCACGCCGATTGCAAGCTAAAATATTCAGCCAATGCTGTCTTCATTATCTTTACACAGGGGGATGTGCTTGAAACCCACACTGTGTCACACTTCCATTGCTGTGTTGGTAATTATTGGCTGATTACATATACACTCTCTTAAATGCTCACCTGTGTTAATTCTGTCCTCCTAATTACTAATTAATTGAACTTTAAAGGCTTATAGGTTGGTTTAGGTTTAGCAGAGTTCCCAAAAGATTGCCTGTAAAGATTATTTGAACTAAAAAAAAAATAAATCATTTGCTGATAACCTCAGTTAAGTAGACATTCTTGGCAGAATACAAGTTCTTCCTGCAACTGGCAGGAACCAGAAATGTCATGAAGATTTTTTTTTTTCATGTTTCAGATTTCCATTTTTTACACATAGTCCACCCTGAAACTGAAGAGAATGTTATTAAATTTAAATGCTTTCCTTCTCATCTAAGATGCTGGCTTGACAGCAGTGGAAAATAGTTTTGTCTATTTATCCACATAATTACTGCGTCCACTCAGAGCAAACACAGGGATCAGCGTCGGAGTCGGGAAGATACTTTTCCCTCCATTTCCAATTTGTCTTTTGTGTATTGCAGAATGCAGCTGCAAGGTGCCAGCATGTACTTAGCTAACACCTTAAGAGACAAACGAAGGACCATTACATTATAAACATGGGATGGATTTGAAGAGGATATATAGAATTAATGCTCTTGTGGGGGCTCTGAGCAGCCTGCAAGGCCCAACATTCATTCTCTAATCTGATATTAGCTTCTCCCATTTCTTAGCAGGCCCCAAGAGCAACAGCCAATGGATCAGAAGAGGCTAGACATTCAAACCTTCTCAAATCATTTTAAATAGCCTTGCCTGAGTTTCATGTTGACAGCGAGCCAGGTGGAATTTTCCATTTTCTTTCTAGCTTTCCAAATAAGAACAGTCCTACTTTCTTTTGACTCTGGTTTTATATAACCAACAAAAATGACAGATAGCCTTGGATTTGGAAGATTACATTGGCCTGTTCTCAGCTGAAATGTTCTGTCATCATTGACGTATGTGTTTAAATGAGCACTGAAGTGTGAATGGCCATCTGTCCGGGAAGTACGAGAGATCCTGATTGCTAAAATGAAACCACAAAACAGCTTAGTGCTTAGCAGCAGCACTGAAACATAGAGGAGGAGAAAGCCTTTTTCACACTGCAGGTATTTATAGTAGATGGATGATTACAACTCAGCAATTGCCTAGACTCCCTGCCCCATATTTTTCTAAATATGTTCATTCTCAATTTTTTGCAAACATTGAGCTTTCAATATTTGCATCTTTTGTAAAAACAAACAAAAAGAAGCACTAGATATTTTCTTTGTCAAAAGTAGTTGTTTTCTGAGGGGATGTTGTTCATTTTCAAGGGTTTTAGTTAGAATGTGCTCTGACTAACTCCGAGTGAACCTATAGCAAAACTGAAGGCTATTCCTGGGTGTATCTCCTCCTCTGTAAAGCTGGAAAACTTCCTAAAGAAAGGCTTTTGAAAAATCTGTAGAGACTTTGATCTTTAGAGGGTTGTTGTATCTGATTCAACTTGATTTTTAGCTATGAGTAACAAAGGTTCCAGTAACAACCACTGGAATTGGGTCAGGATTTCACATTCATTTCAATGTTTGGAAAAGCTCCTTACAGAGGCTCTTTTAAAATTACACCTTCTCATCTGAAAACTGGTAGTTTATTAAACAATAATTTTTTGGGACAATCTCCTGTAACTTTTAATCTTAAAAATGCATGACCATGTTGGCTGCTTTTGATGTTGTTTTTGTGGTACTGAGCAAGTCACCTGTCACTATCTGTTCAAACATGAGTTGGATGTCTTTTTAGAGCACTCACATTATTGATTTGAATCAAAGCATTTTTTTTCCATTCCTGCATTTGCATTTTTCATTGTTTCTTGTAATTACTTTTCCATTATGCATATAGTTCTGAAGATACATAAAGGGTCAGTTTTTAAACTAAGCTGTTGTTTTCCTGAGACTGCACACACAGTTTTTATGTGTTAAATTTTAGCTACAAAACATGAACGTGTAAAGCAGCAGATCTAGATACATCATGCTTGTATGCTCTCCAGCATTTTCACTTTCATTAGAGCATGGTTCCTCATAGCGGGGTTCTCTATAAGTTACTTAGTCTCTGTGGAAAACTGAAGAGATAATTAGACAGCAGAATATAACTGCAATTTATTTTGGTTTTCACTTTACAGTTTAAAAAGCACCTAAGACAGAAAAATATGTAGGAAGCCAATTAAAATAAGGACATTTTTTTCCTTCTTTTTGTTTGGTGAATGGTTCAGAGAACACAGCAGCTTTGTGTTCTCATTTATTTATTTATTTATTTATTTTGAGTGTAATCTGAGGAAATGAACCGTGAAACGCAATTAATGAAATAGCTGTGCTGAATCACATAAACTGGTGTCTGCACAGCTGCCACTCATGTCACAAATGCATCTCTTGCCTAATGTCCACCAGGAGAGTCATTAGCCAGCCGCTTTTGTGGAGGGCCTCCTGTGCTTTAATTTCAGGATATAATAGAGCGGGGAGCTGGCTGAGTAGCCTTACGATGTTTTTTCCCCCAAAAAATAATGTACAGGAGGAATGGCTGTTAGAGGAAGAGTGTGCTGAGGTGGGGAGGGGTGCGTGGGCAGGGTTCAACTGCTAGAAGAAAACAGAATATCCACCTGGGTGGAAAATATCCAGACCAACCTGCAGTGTAAAATGACTGCGTGTGGTTTCTTGGTATCAGACGGCACTCCTAACTCTAGAGCTTTTTGCTCTGTGTATATCATTGTTACTTTTCTTTTGTTTAATGAGTATGTATTCCACGCCAGCAACAGAGAGCGTGGCAGAGCCAGATGTGCTGCAGGGGCTGGTGCGAGGAGGCTGACCCAGGTCAGCTTTACTGAAGCGGCGCAATGCCAAAAACCTCCAGAGCCTCGGGATCCAATATCTTCCTTCAGCTTGCTGAGAAATTAAGGGGTGGGAGATGTTAAAGGACACTTCTTCTCTGAGCATTTGCCAAACTAGCTGAACACTTTTGGTGCTGTATACTGTGTTGCCACTGATAGCGGTTTTATCAAGATAAATCTAGTCTTGCTCAGGAGGATATTAATAAATTATCTGGTAATGAAAAATGTGAGAGGAACCACACTCTTACATCAAGGCCTGATGATTACTTTGATAGATGCAGTGGCAAGATTTTCCTGACAAGGCAGAAATGAAAAACATGACACATGGACCTTTAAGGGTGACCTCAGAGGAAAACGCAAGTTGCTGAATGATACAAAAATAGAACAGGAAAACAGAAGCTTGAAGGGGCTCAATGTCAACAGCCAGACAGATAGGCTAGACTGATCAACTGATCATTGAGTTTAGTGTCAAAAGCAGAGCAGAGAGAGAGAAGCCTTACACTTGGCAGGACAATAAATGTAGCAGAGGCAGCTTTGAAGTAGAGTCAAGTGTTAAGAATTTTAAGAATAAAAAGCAGAGGGAAAGTTGAAGGGAAGAAAAAAGTGAGCACTGATAAACGGCGGGCTAGTCGGGAAATAAACCCAGAGAGCGTCATCAGTAAAACTGCTCACCTCTTTTGCAGGTATTTGGAAACAATGCTAATGAAAAGTAAATGGATGCAATTGACAATGCCCCTGTGTTGGTTTAAGATTTGCATAGGGGGTTAGGAGATTAGGTCACTTTTGGAGACACAAATTGCTAAAAATAAGGCTTGTCAGAGCACAAGTGTTGGATAGGAAATTGTAGAAGAGTGGCTGATAATGGGGTACAACACTTGATGAATCTGAGATTTTTATTTGGTGTTTAACTCTGCTAGAGTGCCTGTGAAAATATGCAAGACCTGCTTTTTTTCTTTTGTATACTTCAGGTGTTATTGATATGATTTGGCTGATATTCAAAATGGACCAATATAAACTGGAAATAACACTAACACTTCAAAAATGTTTACCAGAATTTACCATGAATGCAAACTGACAAAAAAGAGTGGCAAAGTGGGGCAACCTTTCCTGTACTAGTTTTTCTAAATGTTCATACTTGGGACCCACCTCCATGTGTGTCTGTTTATAAACGTCTGTTCAGTTTAAAAGTACTAATTTGGATGTCCACCTGTCCTAACCCCTATGTATTCAACAGGTCTGTTTTGAACTTTCATTCTTAAAAAGGTAGTGAGTAATCTCTGGTTTTAGATAAATGCTCGCGTAAAGACCACAAACATCAGACAGATCGGTTGCAGATGGGGAGGGAAAGGTGAAGGTGCTGATGTGATCTTTAAGTGCATTAGTGGATTAGAAGACATTTCAAAGTTGTTTTTTGAGACGTAAAAGTTTGCTGAGCGCATACATGTGTGTGCATGCATGTGTGTAGGGAGGTGTTTTGGGTTTCTTTTCATTTTGTGCCACTGTAACTACAGGGCAGTCACTTGCCAGATGTCAGTAAGGTCTAGAGTCTAATCTTGAAGTGGAACATAACAGATGATCCACCAAGGGGTTCAGCAAACATCACATATAGCTTTAAACTGTCATTACAGAAACAAATCTAGGAAGGTGACATTTGGTGACATACTGGGTGACATTTGAAGTGACAGCACTTGCTTTCAGCATTCCCTCCTGCTGTGAACCAAGGGAATCTGGACTGTGGCTGTGACTTCTTTTATTGATGACCCTAATTTCTGCAAAATGCAGGCAAAGAGATTGCACGCAGTCCTGTCTAGAGTATCAAGTGAGAACTGATGCAGTAGGAAAGGGCAGCCAGGGAGCAGCTACTATACATGGTGTGATCTGAATGACTTAGCTCTCTAAAGGAGCTATAACCTCTACTGTACTTCTTCCAAAGAGTTTAGTGAGGAATGAATGAAAAGCAGCAAAAAAATAACCGGTTGGAGGAGCACATTGGCTTTACTCCATAGACTTCCTGGGACGGTAAAGTTTCACTAGCAATAAAAAGAGCAGTTCAGTGCTTGGGTTTCACCAGCCCCCTACTGCTCTCTAGAGTCATCAATACGTGCTCACCTTCTAACACATGTAAATGAGCTGAATGCTGACTTCTGAAAGCTCTCGGAGCTATGGGAAAGCTTGGTTAATTAGCAACTACCTGCGTTCTTGTTGACTGCCTTCTTTTCTTCCTGCACACCAGTGGGCCAGAGTTTCTTTTGATTGCTCCTTATTTTTGCTCATAAGGGTTAAAAGGACTCCTTCCAATACTGTGATCACTGGAATGAGGCCATCTTTTGGGTGTGTTTGGACTGGAATCTATTGAAAATCCTTGTAAACATGAAAAGCTTGTTGAGTTTGTGGTCTGTTTTGTTTTTAACATTGTACTGTTAGAACTACAATGAAAAATGGAGCTGGTTTCAGACCATTTAAACCTATTTATAGGAGAAAGTTTACTTTCTTGAGCTTTCTGTGTAAGTTTAAAGAAAACTCTAATGGAGAACTTGCATGAAATAATCAACAAATGGGATGTATTATTCCCATTACATATTGTATCATTACTCAAGCCAGTATATGAAACAATTTTATGGATCAGAATTAGACTTCTGGGAAGATATTCTGCGTCATTTGTTATCAATATTATTTTAGATGCCATTAACTGGCAATAAAATTTGGATGCAAGTAATTTTAATTGTTGAATGTTATATTAGCACATAATGCTCTAATCATAAATATTTTTTTTCTGGTGCTTAAATGAAACTGATGTACTTTAACAACTTATTTATATTCAAGAAACAAGTGTTTGATTTGCAGTCTCTGAGGCAGAGGAAGGGACATGAGGAAGTGGTGAGAGGTAGTACTGTACCCCTGTGAACAGCAAATTACGTGCCTAAACTTGGTTCTTAAAATTCCTATTAGTAGAAAGCATCCTGTAGGATTTTAACCTGTGTAGGTGAAACAAGTGTGTTATTTTTCTCTTTGTTCTTTTAACTTGCTCTAGAGTCTATTTAATGACTAAACAAAATCTTGAAGCTGCTGCTCACTAATATGAATGGGTTAAATATATATCTATGCAGCACAACAGCTGTAGGGCTCAGAAGTGGCGCAGAAGCTATATATTGGTTCTCTCCACAGGGAATGAATTTTAACTGGAGCGCGACTTTCCAGGAACTGGTCTCCAGGAGGAACACATGACACCTTAACAGATTAGCCAGTAGTCTATCTAATTTAGTGTCCCATTTCTCAAGGCTTATATAAGAAACAATAATTCTGGTTTATGAAGCAGGTGAAAAAACAGTAGATATTGGTTGTGGGGGAAGGGAGGAACAATGTAATGTCCAGTGCCAGTATCCCAGTAGTTAGGGAATTTGGGTGGAAAATGACAAATCCACGTTCCTAACACTGCTGTTCAGATAACAATGGCTAGCTTGGAGAGGGTCTCTTCGTCTCTCACCCCTTCCCACTTCTACCTCCCTGATTCTGTGTCAGGGAGTCTCTTGTGAGGAGAAAATGCAAACAAACCATATCCGAGAACCCTTTGATTTTCAACAAATTTATTTTTCACTAACTTCTGGTAGTCACAACTAACTCTTCTACTAGTCCTTTTTGTTCAAAATGAGTTTATGCAATGTCTGTCAAAGTTTTCTTTGGGCCTTTCTAGTGTTAACATGAAGAAAACTTGATTAGGTCTAATGTAACTCTTGGCCTCAACAACATCTTGTGTCAAAGAATTACAGGGTTTGTTACAACTTGGAGATTACTACTGAATGCAAACAGCGATATTCATGAAGTGGCTGAAAACTGGTTTTCTTCAGACCATAAGTAACTGCAGGACTTTTCCATCAAATGTTTATTGGTTTTATTCCTCCTGAAAGGTGGTCCTTCTCTTTTCTTCACAAGTCTTGGCTTCTAATTGTGGCTACAATGGTGTTTTTTGCACCTCTCTGAAGATCCATCGTGGCTAGCGTGAGAAAGAAAATAATAAAGTTAATTCTCTAGAGAACCTGGGCTCATTATCAGACATGACAGCTGTTTGCTGTACTTGTTTCTCAGTTGTTCTGATATTTCAGCTGATGAGGTAGGAGTGAGGCCGAATTTCTAATTGAGTGATGCATCAACAGCATTCTGTTCTTTTTGATTAAAATGTTTATCAGGTGTCTTCAATTATAGAAACATTAACTGACCCACAACTTTATCTGTGTCTAATACTCATGCTATTTAATTTTTTTAAATCATGATTAGGATGGTGTGATAGAGAGTAGGCTTATTAAACTTCCAGATGTTACCAACTAGGAGAAATCTAAATGCTGGATGACAGGAGGTTGAGCCTGAAGAGGAGATATATGGTTTTGTTATACATATATGGCACTATTATAGATATATGGCTCTATTCAACAGAGACAAGTGGAAAGTACTGGGCTTACACAGGAACAATCAAGTGCCTAAAGACAGCTGGCTAGGTGGAAATTCAGTGGAAAAGGATTTTTGCTTTGGGAATGTTTTTCCTGGTAGCAGCAACATCAGGAGGAGTTGCAACTCTTGAGCTGACCTCCTCCTGCTGCCTTGCAGCTATTGATCTGCCTCAAAACTACCCAGTTGTTTTTCTTGATTCATTTTCAGCTGGATCAGCAGCTCAGATGACAGATGTTGAATCACTGGAGCCGTCATAAGGGACACATCAGGGATGTGCAACCAGAGTTGCTGGGATCACACCTTTTGACAAAAACATCATCCTGGGTAAGCTTCAAATAATGGTGAAACTACATGTGTTCTTCGTGCTGATGGCAAATGAGATAAGAATTTTTAACTATAGAAAAGAAAATTTAGCTTAGATGTTAGGAAAAGCTTTCCCTTGATCATGAAAAGTTGGAGGAAAGTAGTTGAGGAGGCTGCAGAGATCCTGTCTACAGGTCTTTAACAACCTCAGATAGACACACATCTGTTGGGAAACCCCATGTATGATTTTTCTGCCTGCAAGCAGGGAAACAGACTTAACTGATCCCTGGAGTTCACTTCCAGCCTCTGATTCATATTCCTTAATTATTTGTAATGCAAAATGAGGAAAATTAAAGGTTTTTCTTAAGGTATGACTGAATTTTGCAGAAATCACCCTTTTGTTAATCGCTCAGTGTAGGCAACTGGATTAGCCTTCTTCTGTTTGATCAGTATGGGGAAAAGAGAGGAAGAAAGAACATTAATCATATCAAATTTCTCCCTCAGCATTTTGACAATAAGATGGCATTTACGAAGAACTTGGGTCATACAGTATATATCTGCCTGTCATTAAAAGAACCACTTTCCAAGCAGTTTTATTAATCATAGAGCATATTACAAAAAAGTGTCAGTGTGACCCCACCTACGACATTAATCCAACAAAGATATTCTTGGTGATTACCTTTATCTTGATATCTCCCACTAGCAGATGCCAGTTCCAAATGAACATCCCTGTCTATTTCAATAGAAATGGCAGGACTGCTTTTTAGGGAGAAGGGGGGTGGTTATGACCATGGTGCTGTTTTGCACAGGATTATGCTTAACTGTTCGTTTTAATGTCTGGAATGACTGGTGAGTACTGATGGAGAAGAGCACAGAGAAACTTTCAGTCACTGACTCTCCTGAACATTTTATACAAACCCAATCTCTACTCTCTTTCCTCAGTCCTCTTTGCTCTGCAACTTCCTTTTTTAAAGCTCAGAAATGACACTAAAATTGCCCATCCTTTTTGTGTTTTCATTTTCATAAAGAACTGAGGGGAGCTATCAGGTAGTAAGTAGTAAGGGCTCTTGAAATGTATATGCTACTCTATTTTACTACTTTGTTTAGCACAGATGTACATTCCTCAGCTTCAGAAATTAGAAGTTCAGCCCAGTAGATCTTACTGATAGACCCACAGCACCAAGATCTTGAGTGCTTGCTAGGAGAAGTCTTGCTCTTAGCAGGAATAATTTGCTTGGATAACTGCTTAAATTCCATGAAGACTGATGCCTGGCTGGAATATAGAGGCAAAATGATGCTGCAAAAAGCCCTGCAGGACTTGTTTATTCCCTTTTCAGACAGAATTGATAATTACTGCTCCCAGTGCTACAGCACATCACTCTCGTTTTAATTTGTCTAATAAACCATGTTCTGCCTTTTTTTCCTTTTTTTTTGCTAACAAATGAGCAAATATATTTTCTCTAGGTCATATTGGTATTCATTCGTGACACCTTGTCTATGCACCTCCTAAAACTAGCTGATCTGATGGCACTTGGCACACAACAGGCTCAGACCTTTTAAGCAGTTTGTGATAGAATTTGGGAGGTGGACAAACTCAGACAATCAGGAGGAGATTATTGGTATGAAAATACAGAGAGGCTGCAATGTCCTGCATAATAGTTACAGTAGCTGTTTGAAAAAGCAATAGCATGTAGCTGATGGCAAATAGATCCCTCAATCTATGAATTTTAAAATGCAATATGCAGCACAGAACAATATAAATCCAGGAAGACTGCAATTTATCTGCACTTTGTTGTCTTAACTCATGCAAAGACAGCAGTACTGCATCATAAAAAGAGGAAAGTTTGGTTTAGTATTTTCTTCCCTGAAATCTCAGATCAAGAAGCAAATATCCTTTAATGATAGTAGTCCATGTAATTGCATTATGTTCACTTAATAAAGAAATAAATAAGGTGAGGAGTTATATCTATATGCTTACTACAGTTTTATGAATTTATAGGTTCCAATAAAACTAAGTGTGTGCTTAAATGATATGCTAAATTAAGTTAGACTTAAGCACTTATGGCTCTGCTTTACTGAAGTGGATCCAATAGGTGCATATTTTGAATATTTGTAGAAACCGACTGTAAAGACTTCTCAAGCACTGGAAAGAATTAAAGGTTGCAAAGGTTTGAGAAATGGGTACCATATTGACAAACAGCTGAGGTATTGTGGTGGAGGACTGGGTCTTTCTCTTATTTTCTGTTGAAGAATTTCTTTTCATATGCAAACCAAAATGTTAGGTCAAATGAAGAATAACTGTAATTTAGTGCTTGTATCAGTCACCTAGAATACAGGAAATAGTTCAAATAAGTTCTGTGCCTGGAGTTTGCATGTTCCAAGCATGAACTTATGGGTCTTTCCTCCCAAAAAATTCAAAATTAACTACTTTCTTTTTTCTAGACTTAGGGGAAAAAGCTAAATGCTTTTTTTCTTTTTTGTGCATTATATTAAGTAGGAGTTTTCTTTCCTGACAAGACCAATTATATATGAAAGCAAAGATAAATTACAATTAATCAGGTTATTCTAAAACTCTCTATATAATGACAGACATATGCTACGTTTAAGCAAGTAAGAAATGAGCATCTGTGCTTACGGGAGTGGGTTCTTGCCCTGGGAAGCTCAGGGGTGAGTATGTCACTGTCAAGCCCCCACACAAACAGCACACAGCATTTCCAGTAGTGTTTCATACTGCCCAAGAAAACACGCTGGGTTTATGTGTGCGTGTGAGACGGAGCCGTGAGCTCATTTCAGCGCGGTGGGAAGCCGGGTCCCCAGGAAAGTGTGTTAGCAGAAGAGTGGAGCGAGCGAGGCAGCACAAAAGGGATGGCACTGTTGCAGCCACGGTGGCAGAAAGAGGAGGATTTGTTTGTTTAGGCACAGTCTACGAATTTACCTCTGCCACTTTAGTTTAAGAAAATAAACTGTGCTTCTGCCCACAACTACATAATTACATTGTACTCTAATATCTCTCGACTTCAAAATGACAGCTAAAGCAGATTAAAGCTGTTTACAGCCTATGGGAAGTAGTATGGTGGCTGCTGGCAATATTTCTTTCTCGCTCAGTAACCAAAGTCTGGTCATAAATCTATATTCTTCTTCAAGGAGGAAGGCTGTGATTAAAGGATTCCTCCTACAGCTGTGGCTTGGTGATAAGAGCTTTATGTTCAGACCCTCCTAAGCGACAAAAAGAAAAAAATCATTTTTCATTAAGTTAGCTACTCTAATTTGGATGGGGGGGGAGAAGCAGACAAGTAGTTTGGTCAATGACTTACTGTAGACTTGGTAGAGAGCATTGTATACAGTATTTCTGAGCAGCAGCTGGGATTTGAGAGATAGACTACAGCCCTTGTACCACCTCATCTGTGTCCCTGCGCAGTGATAGTTTTCTCTGCAAGATGGATATTGTGAATTTAAAGAAGTTTCTTTTTTTGAGTACTTGTTAGCTCTCCTAGTCCTGTGCCAGAAATGCAGGCTTACCCACCCGAAAAACTTCAGGCAGGAACCCATGAATTGTCCTTCCAAAACAAACATCCACATGGAAGGAAAAGAAATCCTAAAACTCAGCACTGCTGATGTGCTTTTGTCTTTGGCTGAGGCCTTCACAGAGTAGCTGTAGAGACCAAAGGAAGGACTCCTGGGGAACCAAAAGGACTTTGAACAAAGAGTTTAAACACTCAGAGCCATACAGTGCTGCCAGACACCATTCTGTCAGGCAGAACTTAAAATGAGTGTTTTTGTGATACCTTTACCACTGGAAAAATAATGAAACTGAACTAAAAGCACCAAAACAAAACCCGGCAACCCAGACTGCAGCAGTTTGGTGCATATTTTGCAGGGTTTGAATGTTTCTGATGACAGAGCACAGCTTGATTATAGTAGGGAGGCTAATTAAACTGTACTCCAGAATCATTGTGGGAATAATACCGTGCCTGGTACAAGAAAGAAACAGGAGCAAACTCTAATCCTTCAGCAACTCAAGACATGAGTTATCTCGCTGCGGCATATGCCCCCAGTTCTGCTCTTTAATTCAGCAGTGACAAAGGGTGCAGTCTGAGATCCAGTGACATGTTTTTATATTTTCTTAATTTTTAAATTAGAATATATTTATATTGGAATCTTTTGCTGGTACCAAGTTTACAATGTTCAATGTTTCATTTGCATAATAGTGCTGTGCAAAATGAGATGAAGGTTAATCAAAGGGTTTTATCACTCTTTTTTAATTATCTTCATTATGTTGGAATAAGATGTAAATTTTAATTTCACCTTGTTAGCTAACGTTTTTCAACAAAAGTTTGGATTTGCAAATCATCTGTCATTTTTAATAGGAGCAGATGCTAGTGATTTTGAAGAACCTAAATGCCTCAAGTATGGTAGACATTATTAATTTGATTGATATACAGTTTAATATAACTTAGCAATTATTAATGCCATTTAGCATCAGTGTCAATATTCAGAAAGGTGGCCTGTAAGCAAGAACAGCAATGCAAGAAAAGAGGGTGGTTTTTTTCCCCCCCTACGTCTGCTTCTGAGTAGAGGTACTCCTTTTAAGCTCACTACTGTAAACACTCTTTCCTCCTCCCCGGCAAATTTTTAGTCACAGCTATCACCTCGAAGGTTATTTTCTAGAGGCATATAGTTATCTCACCTTCTGAGAGGCAAGCAGTAAGCTTACTCTTAGCCTGAAGACATTTACCAACAGTGTTTTATATGTTACATTTATCAACTCTTCCAATCGCAGTGAAGCCAACTGAAAAACATACCTGCTAATGGAAAAGAACTATTAAAGTACTAGTGTGCGTTCACCTTGCACTAAGCCAGCTGCATATAGCTGTACCATAAATCACAGTTAAATGATTACATTCCACCAGAATAACTGTCGGAAGAGTAAACTTCCAACCAACAGGGAGACTGTGCTAACAGAGTGAAAAGTCCGTTCATTTGCAGAATAGCGTTATTCACGTGTACACCCGCCGTTCACGTTAAACAATGGGAAAAGGCCTTTTTGACATGATGAACTTGGCTGACTTTCTTCTTCTGGGGTGCGTACAGGGTCACTGTTTTCCAGCGCTCAGGCTTCCTGCTGCCAGAGGCTGTGATTTCTGGAGCAAGCACAGGCCTGGGGGTGCCGGGCTTCAGAGCTGGGGGTAAACCGCTACAGGAATGCGTGGTGGCTGAGGGTGCTGCACCAGGCTGCACAGTGAGGTGGCTGAGGAGCCCCTGCACAGACACTTGGTTGTGTAGCAGAGGGTTGGCAACTGTGGTATTAACTCTTTAAACCGCCTCACTAAATCTGACAGAGCTTGTCCATCAGCAAAGATAATGCAGTGATCAGGTGCTCTCCACTGAGATTTGGAAGACTTCAACTTCTGTCTCTGGTCCAAGCACTGACTTCTGTGAGACACTGGGATTGCAAAGACATGTGTCAAAGTGGGAAAGGAATAGCTACTTGCTTTTCTTTTCCCCCATTTCTCAAGAGGCAGATAGATGTCCTGCCATTTCTGTCTGGCTGGGGAGCAACTAGAAAGGCTCAAGTCTCTTTTATTATAGTGGATCAAATCTTTGTGTGGCAAAGAACCTGCCTAGTGCCTTGATCTGTAGCAGCTGCTAAAAAAAAAAAAGAGGGTAACAATGCTTTAGCCATTGCTTTACACCCATAACCTCTGAGTAACATAATGTAGCTTGGACTGCACTATGCAGGCAGGGATGAGAAGAAATTGGAGGGATAATGGGGAATATGTGCCCATGCCTGAGTGCTTGCAGCAGACCCTTGAGGATGTGCAGTGATAATAGGAAATGTGAAATGCACATGGGCATGGGGTGCTGCTGGGGTCTCTCTAGTGAAATTTCAGCACTTTTGAGTAAAGCTGGAGGAGTGCAGAGGAGGGGAAGTCACCCAGCTCACACTTCCTACCTGAGAAGGACTTGCGTGAACCTGAAATTGGAAGTAAAGCAGAGGACAGTTCCTGACATCAGAAAATCTACAACCATTAACATATGAAATAGTTTACTAAATGAAACCACTGTTTTTTCTTCATTAAGGCATTTCTTTGTAATCTGGAAAAATATTTAATATTTTCAAATTGTAAATAAGTGCTCAACACCTGTCTGCTTAATGCTTTGATGGAACTGATCCGAATGCATGCTGGGCTTGATCCAGGCACTGGCACGTATTTTCTCTGTTTCGTTATTCTTCAGCCAAATTAAGGATAGTTGCCTGCTCCTCAGAAGCTCTTTTTTTTTTTTTTTTTGTTTTTTTTTTTTGTTTGTTTTGTTTTGTTTTGTTTGTGTGTGTGTAGAAAAACAAGCTGATTGCTCCCCTGGGATGTAGCCCCAGGTAGGACTAAAGGCTTGTTGATACATCAGGATTTGTAGAAGTACAGAATCTGAGACAGGTTGCTAGACATCTCTATTTCCCTCCTCCCAAAAAATATCTGAGAAAGCAGAATCTGTATATCTTGAGCACAGAGGAGAGGAATAAGTCAAAGGATTTTAATGTGAAATGAGAAAGTTTAGTGGAGGCACATCAAGCTTTTGCGTTCAAGTAAACCAAATGCTACTAGCAAGCCCTAAGGGAAAAACTCAATCTATGGGTCCCAGGACACTGAATAATACCCAGAGCGAGTGCTGCTGATCCTCAGACTTTCTTTTTGCTATTATTAGAAACACCATCTTTAGCTTTCCTTTGCAAGCAATACAATTGATATTTGCTGTGCCTTTTGGGTTGGTTTTTTTTTTTTGGTGTGCCATTGTCCCTCTCACACCCAAGGAATGATTGGTGCACTGACCTAGCAATGTCAAAAAGGGGGAAATAAAGGAGTTGTTTAATAGATGTTGAAGCCCAAACCCAAATGTAGGATGGAGAGATGAAATTTTGGGTTTGAACTATGGACAGGTACTTTTTTGCATTATACTTCAATAAAGCATTTAAAGATAGTCATGAATAATAAGTAAGTAATTTTATGCTGAATGACTGCAAGCATAGAAATGTTTCCTCTCTCCCTCTCTCTCTTTTAAGTGTAAAAATTTCTTCCATTAAAGGCCATATATTCCTTTCATTCCTGAGATGCAGCTTCCATTGATGCCAGTTTATGGTCCTGAAACTTTGGCTGAAGATTAAGAAGGAAGGCATAAGAGACACCTTTATGGGTTTTTGTCTTCTAACAATTTGAATCAAATACTTTCCCAAGAAAATGTGTTTCACATGTATTTTAAATTCCTCCTTTCACAGTAATGTGTCTTTTTCTAAGAAACCTGCATTTTGAAAATGTTGTGACATATTACATTAATTGAATATACGGCCTCAGAAACTGGGAGCACCTTTTCAGTCGCACTGAATGCATCTGGGCAGACTGGAGGCTCACTGCATAATTTCCAACAAAAAGAGAAAAAGGAAAAACGTTTTCTCATTGAAAGCAAGATCAGTAACACAAGAAAGCAGCAGCATCACTGTCTTCTCTCCATTAAATTAACTGTTGTCATTGCAATTCCAAGAGCTTCTGAAAGCGAAATCTCAATCTGACAGGCTATTCCAGTTTACAGTGAAGTTCTTGTTTTCTCCTAATTATACACCTTCTTGGTAATTATTATTTTGGAGCTTAACTACAACATTAAGATAGTCACATGAGAACACAAACCTTCATTAAATTGTTCTATATCCATGTTCCTTTTTCTAAATATTTCTTATTGGCAGTCCCGTCCCCCCCCCCTTTTTTTTTTTTCATAGCTGACTACAGATTACAGTTGATGTCCGCATCTGACACTCCTCTTTCCATGAAGGATATGCAGGAGCAGAATATATAGCTCAGCTACATCTCTAAGACTCTCCTCCTTGGGGATGACATAGAGAACTCCTTCACAAAACCACTTTTTAGGACTTAAGTTTGGTTGCAGGTGCTTCTCTCATGATGTTTTATACAAGAAGGTAAAGTTGGACTGACAGGTCACTGCTGTCTAGTAGGGTGGTCCCACTCCTGCCCTCCTGTCTTGAGCTTCCACTGCTTCCCTCATGCTGTTCCTCTCTGATCGCAGGGCTTAGCCCAGCCCCAAACATAGCCAGCCCCAGTAATGATACAAAAACTGGGGGGGGGGGGGGGGGATGGGGGGGGGGGGGGGGTGCTTTTACTGGTTTGGCAAGACAAATCTGGTCGCTGGTGGGTCAGAGAAACATCAGTGCTGGGGAACTGAAGAGGACTCTGCAGAGCCTGGAGAGGGCAATGGGAAGAGGAGCAGGTGCCAGTGGGAAGCTGGCTGCATCTCTGACGCTCGTCTCTGTAACACTGGCAAGCAAAATTCTGAATTGTGTGTTTCTTCAAAGAACATGAAAGATAAATGATATCTCAGCAAGATAGTTATATTTTAAACAGCGTTATCTAAATGAAAAATAACCTCCAGTCTGCAATAGCTTGGTAAGAAGAGCTTCAATTTTCCGTATGAGTCTCTGGCAATGAATGAGCTATTTAGAACCTTATTGACAGCATTTGCATAGACACGGTGGCTTGTGAGATTGCAGTTTGTCACTTGCTGTGTACATGTTGTTTTTTTCTTTTAAATCTGTGACAAAGTCAAATTATGAAGTGTTAAGTTTCCAAATCTTTTATGAAGGATGGGTTAAGCAAATTCATCTTTGTACAAAAACCTCTCCTTAAGTAATGAGAAGGCAGAAAACTAGAAAGAATTTTTGTAGGTCCCTTCCTTCAGTTCCATCACTTATTTGAGTCTAAACAGTCCAAACTCCTCTAATACACCTGTCAGATTCTGCTGCATGAAATATAATTATTACACATAATGAAGCCCCATTTTCCCACTTAAACGTGGAAGTATTTGATTCCTTCACACTGATGTTCCTCAGCTGCCAGAACAGTAACAAAACCTTATCTTTTTTATTGTTTTATGCACTGCCTAAATGCTATTTCTTTTCACCCCATTTTTGTGGTAAAGCAGCCTCACTGACAGCAGTTTTTTAGCAGATGGATCAGATATCTTTCATCAGGGGAGCTTAAGAAATGAGAGAAGAAGCAGAATATAACAATGAGAAAATAAATCTGAGTTTGTCTTAGAATAGGTTTTGTTGGAGAAAGGCCACATTCTTCTTGTGCACTATCATAGTCTGACATCTGAAAACACGGGATTATGAACTCCAGTCCAAAAGCTGTTGTTTGCACACATTAGGCACAGGACTGCAGGGGCATACTTCATACTGATGCTTCTCATTTGAGTACTCTGCTTATCAGTGCTTTATGGTCACAAAAGGGAAGGTGTTATACAAGTACAAATTATGATTGCTTCCTTTTTCAGGAATCTATGGCTGTGTTAGTTCTAATTATATAATCCTCATGAAAACAAGCTTCCCCTGTTAGTCAGTGAAATAACTGCTGAGTTAAGGCAGGCATGGCAGGGCTCGTGCTTCTGAAGCACCCGTTCTTTGCACGGATTGCTGCTCTTGACGTGAAGTTCTGTGCAGGAGGATGGTGGATGACTTTTTCACCATCTATTAAAACTATTTGAAATAAAATATAATCTCTGGTGTTTAACAATATAAAATCATAGGCTAATTATTGGTAATTCCTTTTTATATTTATGATACTATATTAATAATGAAGAACTCATTTAGTATTAATATGGATATTCTAAGTAGTATTTCCTCTGTAATTTATTGTTCATTAATGTATCATCATTAGAAACTATTTCCCTCTAATGTTTTAGTGTTGCTATAAAGCTGAGGATATGGATGAAGTTGAGATAAGAATTTACCTTTGCAAGTAAGTGAAGGTTATTTTCATATTTCAGGTCTTACTTATAGGGGATAAATGAAGAGCAAAATCTAATACTTCTCACGTGTGCCTGACAATCCTGGTAGAGACACAAAATGAGCAAGCCTCATATTGACCCTGGAATGAATCAGCACTGTAGATATACATACAAAATAGTGTAACAATTAAATTTGCATTACAGTTGCTATACAATAGCTCCTAATGTCAAAGAAAGTTATTGAATTTAAAATTGCGTTTATTTCCTTAGAAGTTTAACACAACATAATCCTGTATTTTGAGCAAGTGATTTGGCTAATTTATCTCATGTTGATGTCCTCTTCCCCTCAATGGCATCCTCTTTATCATCTTTGTGAGGGACTGAAAGGAAGTCTTCATTTATTTTTCAGTTCTGTCGTGGCTACACGCATGTTCCAGCAGACTATAATAGTCCTATGTTTTGGAAGATTAACTGAAATAGAGAAATGAGTATTACTTTTTCCTGTATTCAACTTGTTGTTCTGATATTGTTGTAGATTTTCAAGCCAAATCCCCCATTTTTAAGCCCTGGGTGAGTGGCTGTGTTAGAGGAAGTTAAATCCTTCCACCTTTAATGGTATTATTTAAAACATATTTTAAAGATTTCCAACTATTTGTAGTGTTCCTTTCACTAGGTGAGGAAATCACTATGACTTTCTATCATGAAAACAATGGTACTGTCCAGAGCATTTGAGCCTTTGAGGGTCAGTAAGGGCCGTGGACACATGGTTGCTGGAGAGATCAGTGTGTTTTATAGGAGCTGTGAAAGTGCTGGGGATGGTTTGAGCATAACGCAGCAACGCTTACAGCAGCCATGGGAGCCAACAGCAGCTACACATGCTCCCCACCACAAACAAGGGTGCTGTGAGACCTGGAGCGTAAGTGTATGATGACTGTGATACAAATACATCCTTAATATCCCCGTGAATCATTCATGCTTATCTTTTAAAATAGTACCAGGAGTACTCTGAGTTTGTGAAGATCAAGGGGACACAGTTTATCTTGCCCAGGTCAGAACCTGGTATAATGGCTGTTCTTGGTACTAGCATGGATGTGGGTAGAGTTTATCATCAAGAATCTTTTCCTTAAAACACTTGCTACATTATTTATTATTTTCTGGGTATTTCTGGGACAATATTGGGTGTCATCTTCTTAAGCTGCTGGCACCATCTCTTTAGCACTCCTAAGGCCTGTTAGGCAGCTAGGGCTTCACCGAGTACCTTCCTCAGCTGTACCTTGAAGCAGTGGATATTTAGCATCACATTGTATGGGAAGAACTCTCAAGCTGGTTTTTGACCCCAGTGGCTCCCTGGAACTTATCTGTACTCTTGAGCCTTCAGGGTATCTGGATGTGATAGCTAAGACGCAGTCTTAACAATATGACTTGAGAGATTTGTCAAGATCTAACCATGTATTTGTAAGTGTGCTACAGTTAGTACACAGGGAGACACAAAGATCTTGCAATATATTCCCAGCAGAGAGGAGTTTCACGTCTCACTATAAATGACTTATCAAATGACTACTTATCATTTATATCTGTGTGGAGTTTGATATGAATGGTTTGTTAGACACTTACACTTAGTCAACAACCTCTACAAATGCATTTACTTTGTGTTGAACATTTCATTATAAATAGCTTACAGAGCATATCTATAACCTTGATAACTCCATTCACTTTGTTAGTAATGGCTCCTTGAACACTTAAGGCATAACAATAGCCAAAATGTATATAAATATTTCATCACAAATCTATTGTTACTTATTTATAACATGCTCACCAAAAGCATTGCAGAATATTTATTAAACTTTTATAGATTATTTTTGCTACAAGTAGTATGTGATATAAATGCATTATTCATCTCATAGTAAATCATTATTAGGCATCCCTTAAAAATAAAGTGGTGGCACCAAGAGGATTTTGGGTGTGTAGAATTTGAAGAGATTAATTTTAATCATGTGCAATTCAGATTCTGCTTTGTTGTTTATTTTTGTTAAATTAAATGAAAGAGGAAATAAGTAAGCAGAAAAATGTCTCAGTAACCAAAGACAGAATGAGGAAATGGTTGCCTTGAAACCGCTGGCCATTTCGCATGCTCTGTCTTTAATATCTGCCAGCGACTGCACACCAAACTCATGAAACTGTGAACAATGCTGCTTTTCTCACAGCTATTCCGGTGGGTTAGATGGCGTGTTTGCTGGAACTAATAATTTGGAATGAAGGCTTTTCTCTGTAGCCATCGTTTTTATTTGATCTGAATTACTTTTCTGCTAGCTTCTCGTACCCCAGCCTGGTTCACTTACTGCCTGGAACAGTGGACAAAGCGCACAGCCTTGTCGTGTGCACGTAAGCATGTGTATTCAGGCAGATCAAACAAATGTGGATCTGTAGTTGGGGTTTTTTAATGCTTTGTCTGATGCCTACAGTCTCCAGTCAGGAATCAGGACACCTTTTCAAGTCAACATATAGTAAAGAAATTGCTTCTATCTTACAGAGAGGACAATCTAGGATTCTGATCCAGAAGGTGTTTATACAGTGGTTCAATAATGAATATGAATAGTTTCTTTTCCCTGTGTAAAGTTACTTGAATGTTTACTGACGTGCAAGAACCCATCTCGGGTTGGTGACAAGATGCTATCAACATTTATCTAGCTATTCTCTGGTACAGTTTCCTTTAGCACTTTGCTATTCAATAACTGTAAATAGATGGAGTAATTTAAACTCTTACCTAGCATTCAGGAGAGCTGGATTCCCCCAAAACAAGCACATCATTTTATTGAAATGACTATGGATATGTGAAAGGTACAGAGTTTTAAGTCTGTTAAATTACTCTCTTTTTTGTATGCATCTATCTATCTATTCTCGTTTAGTGTGGCTTTGTATTACAGGTTATTTCTCCTCTTTTGTTCTAAATGATAACCTATTTAATTAATTTTGCTCTAATATAAAGGGAGGATATAGATGAGTGTTTCCACAAATGGGGGCGTGTAAGTAAAGAATCACGATAATCTCTCAAACTCATTTTCTCCTGGTCTTGCGATGTTTCAGAATATTTTATTTGTTGCTAATATACTTGGGTACAATACTGCTTATTCCTTTAGGGGTAGATGATAAGAATACCTATGAAGTGGTATAAGTATCTATTTTTTATTTGGTACTTATAGTCTCTATTTCAAACTCATATAAATGCCTTGCAAACTTGTTTTGTCTCACTGTCATATACCCATATAGCACTGAAACCTAAGAGAAAGAAATGGAGAAGATGGAGAGAAGAGCACAGGGTGTGTAGACCAAAGGAAATGCATAGTAGTGGCCATGCAGCCAGCCTCTGATCAACGCACATATGCATTGTGCATTTGTTTTCTCAGTAATGTTTATTTTACAGGTAGGGAGTTATTTTGTATTCTTGTCTTGAACAAAGACCACGTAAGTGGAAAGAAAAAAACTGCTTTCACTGAGGAGGGAAATTCAGTAAACACATGGCTGGCTGCACAACGTGCGACTTTGCTGTCTAGCTGCAGAAACTCTATGGATACGTAGGTCAGTGCAGGGCGCCTTTTGTGGGTGAGAGTGTTGCTGCCTCTGTCAGTGCAGGGGCAGGTCCAGTGTAATTTCTGGAGGAAAAGCCACTTCTCCATATTCTTCTTCACTTACAGCTAGATTCAGGGGATCTTGGGGAGGAGATACAACTTGACTTAACAGCTCTTCTGTCACTGTGCTTTAGTCTATTGTTTTGAAGTTATTTTGGTTTGGAGGTAATATTTGGTTAGCAGTTCTTCTCCTAAGCATGTAAGAGGCAGCACTTTGCAAAGAAATCTTTATTTTGGCTTTCAGTATTTCAGGTGTCTGTTTAAATGTTTGTATTTTGGATGTGAGAATTCAGTATGAATCTAATAACATAGCTTGGCACAATTTGTTGCAAAAATCTGTTGGTGCAATGGCTACTTCCAAGAAATGTCGTTTCTTCAAAAATCAACGAATGTTGTTAGATATTTCTGGCATTTTCAACTGCTCATTAGTGTCATCCTCAGGGGTGTAAGATGGTCATTATTAAAGAAGGAGTTCCTAACAGAAGCCAACAAGTGACAGTAGTTCAGTAGTTGCTAGGTGAGTCACTTATTGAGGTGGTGCATGGATAAATTAGCTTTCAAAGTCTTAAGCTGAACATGTAAAGAACGCAGATGTCATGTGGCATATTCTCCAGAGGTTAAATTTAGGTACCACAGCTGACACTGCCGATGTTAAAGGCAGGGAAATGTCAGCTAGCACAGAGCTGAGGTTGAGGGTTTGTTGCTTGTGCAAATTCCACTGACATTGACATTAACTGACTCTGGAAGATAAACTATGGATCTGCTTCAGCTGTCCATGATTTCATCTGTATTGCTTGTTAGTTCTCCAGTTTGTTCCAGCACAACACCAATTTGCTCCAGTTGACTTGACAAGCTTATGTTTTGTGCCTCTTATTTGTCTGGAGGTAATTTATAATCCCAGCTACATCCCCTGTGTGATTGCACAAACAGAAAGGTATTATTTATGCTGTTTGCCAACACTGGGAAGTTACATAATATTGAGGCAGTAAGTACATAAACATGGATTTTAGCGATGTGAAATTTAGGAGTGAGTGTCTGTTAATACCAACAAAAATGTTAAGCTTCAGAATAGTCACAGATATTTTATTTCTGAAGAGAAAACTTTTCAAAATCAACACAAAGATGGAATTGAAAAAACCTCACTTTTTTTTTTTTTTACACTTGAAATCTTGCTCTCTTTTTGCCTAAACAGAAGGTATCTCTATTTTGTTTAGATAGAAGATTTTTTTGGAAAATAGGATTTTCTTTGTAGACTGCATAAAGACATTTTCCTATATAGGTGACAAGTAAACCTCTTAATGCTGTTTTGAACTCACCCACTGCTTGACGCCCTCTTTTCTGTTTTGGGCTTTGTCCAGCTCGCAGCTTAGTCAGTGGGAGATGTCACATTTACTTAATTAGGAATTGGACTATGCCTTGCCACCCCCACCAATTGCTGTTTTAATTGAAAGCGTCCCTGGAGCCGCTCCCCATCAATGATGTTCATTTGTGTGGTATTCTCAGGAACAAATCATTCTAGTTGTTTAATTGAAGCAATATTAAAATAAAAAACCCTCTGGGAGTGTTTTGGGGCAGCTTGTGATGAGCCCTGTGCAGTGACACAAGGTGAAAGGCTTGCTGCCCTCTTTGTGGCACTGTCACCACGCCAGCCCCTGTGGGTCATTGCTGCCTGCTCTGCCAGAGGCACCATCCCAGAAGTGGGATGGGAGGGATGTCCCAGGGCCTCCCATGTTGGCATCAGCTAGCTGAGTTGCATTTATATGTGTATATATTTTCCATGCTGTTAAAGTCTTCCACTGTGGCTTTACTGTCGCGGTATCTGAAGTGATAGGTCCTGTCTCGAGCACAGAGCTCTGTGACGTTTGGCTGAGGCAGTACGCACCCACATGCCCCGTGTCCTGGCTGGTGTTGTGCCTGGCACACAATAAGGCATCAGTGGCAATCAAGTAAGTGAGGAGGGACAGAGCCCTATTGAAATCCTACAATCTCTTACAACAGCTATCTGGATGCAGCTGCCTCTTCCCCTCAGTCTGAACCACACCAAAAGCAATTTTAATGGGGCTTTTCATTCTCTTCAGTAATCACAGACCCATGGCTGCCTGTAACCCAGCAAGCAGCAAGGGAGTGAAACCTATTCCAGTATCCACAGAGGTCACCTTTTTGATAAAAGCACAAAACAGCTAATTAAATTAATGTAATAATTGTACCTAGCCAATTACCTATTTCCTACCTGTACTGTGGTCTTAATGAGCTCAGCTAATGAACTGTAATGTAATTAATACCTGGAGAGGGAGGGGGAGGAATAAGAGAAACAGTGGTTTTCATACATGCCAGCCCCTAATATATTTTGTAATGGCATGGGGGGGTAAAGTTAAAGATTGTTGAAAGGAAATTGTTTAGTGAGGAAGGGAGGTTTCAGGCTTCAGTCCTGCTGAGGCCCCACCTGGAATTCTGCACCTGAAAAATATCCTTGTCGTTAAAGAAATACTTTCAGAAATCCTCATTAATGTTTTTCTGAGACCATCCTTATAAAATCTGTGAAGGGGAATGAGAATTTAAATGAAACTGCTGATCTAAGGTGTCTTTGAGCAGTACATTGTCATAACGTGTATCCTGCAAAAGCCTGATCCAAGTATCTGATGTGTATTACAAAGGCTGTTTGGTTTGGGTCTAATTTTGCCTTTGAGTTTGTGGCATATTTGGACAGATCCTGGCTGGCAAAACCACTTCTGGGCAGTGGTGAGCCCTGCTCATAGGAAGTGTGGTGTGACAAGTCCTCTTATTCCCACCAGGTGAAGAGCAGGTCGGGTGGTTCTTGGCAGGCGTGGAGCTGTACCACAGCTCTGGCTTTTACATCTGGTGGGAGGGAATGACATAGGTTACTGAACCTAGGGATGGAGCTTTTGTGTGGAGACTGCTCTAGTAGAGCGCTAAAAGGGGAAGTAAAGTAAAACTGAGAATCCTGCTGGGAAGATCCAGGATTGTTTTCTCTGAGTCATTGTGCTTAAGCTATTAGGGAGACAGCGCAGTAGATCTGTTAACTGTACCTTTTCAGAGCCATTGGAAAGCAATTCACATTTCTACTTTAGTATCTTAAAATCCAGCACCAGTTTTAATTATTAATAGGCTTCATGCTATTATTATTTGCTTGCACATATACATTAATCATTACACGGGTTTGCTAATTTTTTGTTTCATTCAAAAATAAATAAATAAACCGTGACAAGATGCTCAGAGTCCTCAAGAGAATATGTTCCCCTCTGATGGGCAAGTAACATCTGTGGGCATTTTGCTGGCTTAACAGCATGTCTGTCAGAAACTTGGTGATTCAGAAAATTTACTAGCACTCACCTAATGATTAATTAGCCTTCTCTGTAAGGAATGGGGTCTCTTCATTATGCATATTGTCACCAAGAGTTTCATCTGTTTGCTGTAACACGTATGCTAGAGATTTAATAGGAGGAATTCCAGTAGTCAGGAAATGAGTTAAGATTGTTTTTGTGAGCAGAATTAAAGTTCAGCTCTAAATATTTAAGAAAGTCTGCAAGGATTTTAATCAATATAGGTCCATGTGGTACTATAGAAAAACTGTTTTGTGTGAAAGAAAATACTGTAGGACACTAACTTTACCTCAAATTAATTGGCTGGAAATACATTGTATTAGATCAA
Source organism: Antrostomus carolinensis (assembly GCF_000700745.2). Taxonomy (NCBI): domain Eukaryota; kingdom Metazoa; phylum Chordata; class Aves; order Caprimulgiformes; family Caprimulgidae; genus Antrostomus; species Antrostomus carolinensis. Next base: position 104,090 of record NW_010301489.1, read on the forward strand.
AGACAGAGGCAGAAATTATTTTAACTGAAATAATATTTTATCTGTTTGTAACATGTACTATCTGAAAATGGCTTTTAAAGACGATTTCAGTTGTAACGTATGTTAAGAGTTCTGCTTGGCAAAGCCTACATATAGCTTTCTGTTTCATAGTCTTCAGTTGTAGAGTAGGGGGTCTTTAATGTGTTGAAGGAAAAGGTCAAACTGACACTTTAGGACTTAAATCAAAGTAATTTATCATCTGCACAGAGGTAAGTTGAAGATTTATTCTTGTTGGGGAATGCATCCAAATGTGGCGTGTTTCTTATGCAAATACATACTTGGTTAATCATCACCTCAACTTAAAATCTGTAACTTTTAGCAGATGACTCGCATCATATGTGTCTCATGAGCTCAGTTAAGATTGATCACATCTGATGGGATGTCCACAGCACAATTCCTCCACCTCAGGTAGACTACTGTCTTTTTAACTTCTCCCTTTCCTCTCACCTTCGAGGGAGTGGAAGTGAACCTCTCCTGTTCACAAGCAATAACAGCTGTAGGAAGAAGAAGGATATGTCCAGAGTAGGTTTGGGGTATTGGGGGGATTTGTTTGTAGCTGTTTTAGATGATACAGGGAAAAATTTCCTTTGCTCAGCTACTGGAAAGCTGAAAGGCTTTTTTATATACATCATCTCTGTGTATGTAGATGATTCCTCAGCCAGGTTCATTGCTACTGAACATGTTCTGGTTGCTTGTTGTTGTAGTCTCCCATTCTGTCATTCCCTTTTATGCCTGTTACCATCACATTAACCAAGCAAGATAAAGATGTTTCTGTCTCTGTGTCTGTAAGTAGGGAACAGAGGCACAGGTGGCTGAATGACCTGCATGGGTGCCACTGCAAGGAAACAGTGAACCCAGTGCTGAGGTGTGATCTGAATCAAAAGGCAAAACATACTCTATGTGATCTTTTTGTTTATCCCCAAAAATATCTCAGTTTCTTCTGGAAAGTAGAAAAAGAACCACATAGCCTCTGTAACAGCCTCACTACAGCCTGCTAAACCTGGCCAGGAAATGACCTTCTCCTTGGAAGAGACTGAAGAGGAGATTCAGACATGCTTTTGACTTTATTCCTACTGGTAGCACTGTCATTCTTCCCTTATCCAGATACAGAGTCGGGAGCTGTGGTAGAGATTTGAGCCTAGGAGAGGATCTAGACTTCTAGGGGAAGCTAAAGCAGTTAAAGAATAGGCGCTTGCCAGTTGTGCTTTACTTTTATAACTTAACATGCTTAGTTTACTGGTTTTTTCCAAGATTAAAACAAAATAATTCTATGCTATAAAATTAATATGTTTAAAAATTTTCATGGGTTTGTTTGCAGGAGATCTCTGTTGTGTTTTTTCTGTTGTTGTTTTTTTATATATATCAAATAAGTAACCAGAAAAATGCCACGTGACTCGTATGTCTAATTAAAACTATTCAGCACAGCCTGAATTTACAATTTTGATTTCTTGCAGTAATCTGCTTGTGAACAATCTAGAGGTAAGGAGTTATTCATAGAAACTGTTGAGTAAATAATTTTTAGATAATGAAAACATTCAAAAAAGTCAAGATAGTTAATTAGTGAGCAGAAGAAATTAAATTAATTGAATGAATAATTCATAATGAATTATTCACCCAGCTCTATTTTACATAGTGTGGAAGGTCTGAAGAAAAGCCAGTGTTTGAATTAACTCCAAACAGAAAACCACATCTCTATTTCTGCTGTGTTGAGGTTATTTATTGATGTGTAAAAACAAGCTGGGTGAGCCAGTCTATTTAATCATCTTACTCTTTTTGCTCTGTAACGTGAGTCATGCTGGATTTGAGACCATAGATGCTTTGCTTGCAAATGTGCATTAGGGAATATGTGTTACAGGGCTCTTTGTTTTCTAAAATATATTTAAATGGTGTGAGAGAAGCATGATTAGAGCTGAAAATGCTCTGTAAAAGCTATAAATTAGGTATATGCTACAGTACTAATGCTTGCAGTTGACATATGTCACAGCCTCAGCAAAATGCTTCTGGTTAATTTTATCTCGCTACTGAATAGAACTGTATCCAAAAGGTAGTTTGTTGGAACTGTATTTGTTTTCTCCCCTCCTCCCCCCCTTAAGGATTTATTTCTTTGCTGCTTATCCTTCAGGGGAAAAACTTTTAGTGGCAATTAAATAGTGAAATATGGGAAACCCAAATTAGTGTTGAAGGGCTGAATGTAGTTCTGCCCTGAGACACAGTGTACAGTGAGTGACCAGAGCTCACCTGTGTGTCCTTTTGCCCTGGTTTTCCTCCCATGGTGCTACGGAGAAGAACAAAACCTCTGATAACAGCAGTGTTACAGGACTGCATGAAAAGAGAAAGGGCTTGCAAAGTGCTTTCTATTCCTTGTGAAGCCACAATGAGAAAACCAAACTCTCAGTGTTTGATGAGAGTATATGTGGAGAAGTGAATAAAGTAATTATACAGGAGCTGCATCTACTCTGAGTTGCAACTTCTGGTCTCGAGGAAACCCAGCTTGTGATGGAATTGCATCTTGGTGTGTCACTGCTTCACACAGCAGTGATTCTCCACCTCTGAGATGAGTCTGATGTAAGATTATCTTAGGGAAGTTAGTACTTTTGTTATCATCTCTGCAGAGGAATAGGTATAGATTAAGTGATCTGTTGGCCCACGCTATCTGCAGCAGGACTGGAAGTGACTGAGGTTTTTTTTGATTGAAACTATGGCTGTGCAGGTAGAGATAAGATAATTAAAAGCTGATTAATACTATCCAGCACCACCTAATATTGTCAGATAGTTCTTTTTTGTTCAATTTTCTCTGTAAGCTGGGAAATACTGAATTACAGATGTAAATCCCCCAGAGGAACAGTATCTGTAGATATTGATAATATATGCATAGATATAAGGAAAGGAAGAGATTATTTGGTAAAATATATACAAAACATTATTTTCTTGGGTACCTGAAAATGTTAGAGGGATCTGAATAGCCCTGGAAACCACCACTGAATTATAACAAATGGGCATTCCCAGAAATGGCTTTCTGTTTGGGTTTAAGATAATTAGTTCCCATTTTACCTGGAGTGCCTCGTTTGAGTGAGGACCTGGTGTAGACAGATGCTATGCTAGAGTTGCATTTGCCATCTCTTGCTTTTCTCTACTTCACAAGAATCTGGTTAATCCAATGTTGGGCTTCTGTTAAAGAGCATGGCTGGGCTAAATTATGGGCTAGTTTCTGCAGTATTAGTAATTTTTGATCCTGATTGTGAAGTGCAGAGAAACTCTAACTAAGCTAAAGGAAAGTGAAGTGCCGAGTCAGAAAATCTAGGCCAGTAATGACTAAAATCAGACTACAAAATGATCCTCACTTATGTTTTATTTCTATATACTTCCAAAGGCAGCTCCCAATTGCCAACATGCTTAAGCTCTTGAAACCCCTCCTAAAGCTTATTCAGTACAAGAATCAGGTAGCAGGTGAGTTATGTTATCCATTTACTTCAGGTCATCTCCACATCGGCAGGTACAGAGTGTGAACTGATTGGATGAGAAACACATGCTCTGACTGCAGGTGGTTGGAAGGGATGTGGGAAGAATGAAAAATGTAATTGTAACTGGTTGTGTTAGAGAGACAAAGCAGGCTAGAATTTAAAAGAAGAGGTTGTTGTGCATCACTGAACAGCCATTTAGATTTGACTGCAATAGTACAGGGTTTGTCATGGTGGTTTAGTTAACATGTTCGGATTTGATGAAAAAGAAAGTGTCTTTGATCGCTCCGCAGAGAGAACAGTTTATATTTGGAATTGTGCAGATAGCTAATTCTATAAGGTCATGCAGTTCAGTGCCCTCCTCCACTGCAAAGCTGCTGAGTGGAGTAAAACCAGCAAAACCCACAGAACTAGAGGGAGAAAAATGATTAAGCTGTTCCAGAGAAAACCACCTATTTGCTTTATGTTCAGAACTGTGGATTCTGCCATCCTGTTTTATATGATTGTTGCATAAGATGTCATTGATAATGGAGAGAAGAATATGTGAACTTGCTTTGGATAGCACAAGACTCATCCAGGTGAAGATTTCACAGCCCTTTTGAAACTGTGGCAAGATTCAAATCTTGTATTATAACATTTTTAAGAAGAATATTGTCCTTGTCACCTTTTAAATGACTTGTGCATGAATGCAGAGGCCAGGAGGAGGAGCCCTGCAGTAGCTCCCATCAAACACAGCTGGAGTGATTCCGCTGACTGTCCTCTGGTTGGTAGCACGCTCTTCACTCCCCGACACTGGCCAGCCTTGGCCTCCCCGCAGGCTTCAGTGGCATTACTTAGTGCCAGTTGTGCCATTGACATTTTTAATGGTGAGGACACCTGGCCTACTCCACACTGAAAACATGCCACTTTTTGCAAGCCAACAAACAGCTGTCAGATGGTGACAACCATAGGTTGTTGGCAGCTTAACCAACTATTGGTCTGGAAATAAATATTTTGTGGTGATAACCCTGTAGTTGAGGGAGATACCACTGAGAGATAGAAGGTAGCAAAGTAAGGTGGGAAGGCGTCACTGGAGGGAAGCTTCATTAGTCCCCTTCTTTTTACACTGGGTAAGAGAGACATCATCTGTTTCTGAAGAGTGGATTCTCCCTCAGTTACGTAGCCTTCTCCAGCAGTTATACACCTGCTGCTCATTCTTCTTGTCTGCTATTGCTGTGGTTTTTGTGTACTGATTTCACTAATGCCTACCTGTCCATACAGGCCCCTCTCCTGCAGTCCAGAGCACAGAGATGCAGAATTCTGATTTTATGACATGCTGAATCCTGGATTTATGACAGATGGGAAAACAGAAAATGGGCTTGCAAAAAACCCCTGCCTGCTCATGTCCATCCTCTCCACTTTTTTGCGCTTTCTAAATGTTAAGTATTCATGTAGTTGGAAGTTTGTCAGCGCTGTGACATAAAGTGATAGAGTGTTTTGGAGCTGTCCTTCTCAGAAGGATGGACAGAGTTTGTTTGTCAAGAAATCTTGCATCACTGCTCCTCATGAAATGATCTTGGACATGTTACAGGATCAGGCTGTAGATGCAAGTTTTGTGATGGTCACTAAGGCCATTCACAGGGGAGTAGATGGCGTGGGAGCTTACACACCCCCTGTTGATCAGTCTTCAGCCATATCTGCAAAGAAAATTGGCCGGATGTTCAGCATTCTATTAGCAATATTATTATTAGGATAATTGACCCTCTTGGTAAGTTGGTCCCAAAGGGAGGACATACCTTCAGTTCTGCTGCTCTCACAAACTGCTGACAGCATCTGCTAGACAACAGAGACCAATACTGCCTCTGTGTGTTACCTAGCCTTTTGCAAAACCAAATGCCTAACCCATCACCAGTGAACCAAGATGGATCATATCTAATTTAAATGTGTAAATACAAGATTCCTTTCCTTTTTGTGTATTTCTCTGTTCTTTTTTTTTTTCCTTTCTTGAATCAGGTCACCAACTTGATTCAAGCTTAATTTCTTTTTTTAAATCTATGGCAGGACTAAGCTGTAAGAATATTCTTTGAGCTGAATTATTTTAAAGCTGTTGAGAAAGGAATAGCTAAGCAGTGTTTCATGGCTTATATCTGCCAATAGTATAATTAAGAAGTTCAGGATTTCTGGTATGCTGTGTATAGAATCTATCTATTTATAGGATATTATTCCTGTGTTGTTGTTACTACAATGTCTTAAAAAATAGTACAGCAAGAAAACCTGACACACTGTAAAGAAAGACATATATTTGTTGCAGGTTTGAATTTCACCAGGAAAGCTCAGAATTGCATCAGGCTCTCAACAATAATAACTACCGTAGTTTTTCTCCCACTCTGATAGGTGTCTCGGAGGAATGTCTGTGTTTAGCGTTTAACGTTCTCTGTTTTGGTTTTTATGGTCTGCATTGATTTAGTAGATCCCATACATGTAAATTATAAAGCCTAAGTGATTATGGCAAGGGCATTATTGTGCAGTTTTGATGTCCTTTAAAAAAAAATTAAAAAAAAAATCCTGCAGTAAGGTATATTTTAGGAGAGTAGCCAGGTGGGATGGGGAGGCAGCAGGTTGCCTTGGTCTGGGACTGGTGGTGTCTGACTCAGGATGGTGGGAGGGGAATCACTCCTCTGTAAGGCACAGAGGGCACCCAGCCACTGGGTTGCCCAAAAGTAGGTATCTAATATCACTTCAGATGCAGCCTGGTACCAGTTCCCACTCCAGAAAGGTGTATGGTACCTCTAGGTCCTGTGTCATATTCAGTCTTGGGGAAATCTCTGAGAGGATGACATGGAGGATGAGAAGGAAGAATCTTCTACAAGAACTAGATGATTTGCAGGGCAGGACTGGAAAAAAGGGCAAACACTGAGCTAAGGCTGTGGGGCAGATTTGCTCTCAAACCTTTTGGGCTGTCTAGGCAGAAACTGATGTGTGCTTTTTTCATATATTTGTTTTTCAAGAGACTAAACTTCATGTCTCCAAAATGTGTTAAAAAGATAAACTTCATAAAAAAGGAAAAAAAAAATACTAAGAATAAAGGCTTTTGCTCCACTACAGAATGAGGAGTTTGGGGTGGTTTTAGGTATCTGAGATGTTTTGTGTACTAGTTCTTGATGGTTTTGACTGCAATGGCAGTCTCACTTATCTTAGCCTCTCTGGAAATTAATAGTGTAAAGGCTTCACTCTGGTGTCTGCACCTATCTGTAAAAGTCCACAGACTAACATAAGATTCCAAGCAAAAATCTGCTTTCAGAGTCACAAAGTGCTATTTATTATTTGTCCTAGGGGTTCCAAACAGTCCACAACTGTACCATTTTTTTTCTCTGTTGTCCCAATAGCTTGGTACAGAACTTTCTGTTGGCAGATGTACTGAGTACTATCTGACATGGACATTTTTCAGAGACAGGTTTTTTCTTATCCATTTTCATAGCTTCAGGAGGGTCCCTTTTTTCCTTTTTTATTTCTTCCCTTGTTTTTTTCTTTTTTTTCTTTTGCCTTCTTGTTTGAATGGGGCTGTTAGTTCAGGCGGGTACGTCTGCAGATCTGCTGCACAGGTGAATGGGGGGAGTGAGTTGAACTGACAGTTAATCAACAGCTGGTGTTGTTCCTAGTTCGCTGCTCTGTAAAGGGCAGGATGCTAAATCAATTAAAGAGAATATCAAATTGGTTTCAGTGAGCAGTTTGTGTAGAAATATGGACTCTGGAGACTGTATTCCTTTAGCCTTGCAAGTTTTAGCTATTTACCTCATACCTCTTCTCCCCAAGAGGTGTGAGACTGAAGCACTGTAGCTGGTACTGATACAGTGAGTGCAGAAAGCCATTGCAGGATACTTCAAGCAAGGGAAGAGTCCAAGCAGCGGCAGTGGAAGTTAAGGATCACTATGCCTGGCAGTATAATTCTGAACTTATTTTTAGGACTCCCTTGTTGAGAGTGAAGCAGGGCTAAAGCACTTGAGAGTTTCCTAAGTGAGCGTGTATTTCAATTCGGAACACTTTGCAGAACCAAAGCCCGGTAAAAGCAGGTAAGACTGATGTGAGTTATGAACATTTTAAGTGTTTAAGGTCTTTCTCCAGTAAATTCTGAAGTTTTCCATGGGCCTGTAGAGCATCATTTGTGCATACTTTTTCAGCTTACATGCGGGCTGACCTGACACAGTGGTAAGAGGTTCACACTACATTTGCAACAATATCTCAAAGGATTTCAGTGTTCTGCAGGTAATTCTGCAATATCTCCAAGTGAAGAAATAGTGTATTAGGTCTGGATAATCTATACCCAAATCAGCTGCATGTGCTGGCACAGGATTGCCAAAGTGGGTGTCTGGGTCGGATATACACATAAATATTTGCTCTTGAAAATTGAGAAAATGATTGACCAGGGATTTGCCCAAACTTCTGGGGTACAATCAGCCTCAGGTCAAAACATGTTCATATAAAAGCACCTGGCTTAATGTTTGGCTATTATTTTAATATTCTTGACAAGGCAGTCCATACAGAAATGAAATGATGGAAGTGCAGAGAACAGGGTCTGTCTTTCTGATGTTTGGCAAATCAGGAGATCTTTTTTGAAGTGTTTAGCAATGCACTCTATGATAGTGGCGCTTTTGTTATTCATACAAGACATACTGTGCATATTTCTTAGACACTTTTATGTCCCCCTTTCCTAACAGAAAAAGTTGTTTTCTCTATATCTACCATATATTTGACTTAGGAAAAAAACTGAATTGGTAATCTGTTACTAGGGATGTTAATGGCTTGATAAAGTTTTGATATATAGCATCCCAAATGCCATACTGTATATGTAGTTCTTAATACCTTTGCTATTTGATGATCAGTTTTTACTGGATTATGTTTTGCAATTACAATAAGAGATTTAATGTTGTTTTGAATTCTGCCAAAGTCTGATTAGATTTTCTATTTTGGCTTAAGTAATTTCTTTTTGCTTTAATTTTCTCTATATAAAATGTTTACATTGCAGGGCTTTAGATTGCAGATCCTGGTAATTAACTGCAAGTCTGATTTTTAGTTCAGCATAAGGTTCACCAGCTTCCATAAAGCAAAATCCTATTTATTCAGAATGAAAGGATTATAGGGAAGACATAAAGTAACAGAAAAGCAGTCTGCACACAAGTCTGGGTCACGAGGAAATCATCAGCACTGACATGGAGCTCCTACTAGAAAAGCAGTATCTAATACCCTCTCGGGGTTTAGGAGTTTTGGTAGCAATTCCAGGTCACTCCCAGACCATGGAAGAAACTTCTCCCCATAGATTAGAGCATTCACTGTCTATATTGATCAGTCATTGTGTGATTTCCTCAGGAAATAAACTCTGCAGTTGCCTACGTCATTGTAAAATAAGTTTTTGTTAGTTAACTCGCCACCTGCAGTAATGAGTTCCTGCAGGATGTCCTCCTTAGCTGAAATGTTTTGCTGGCACTGCAACATCTAAACAAAGATACCAGTATCACTGCTGCTGGCGTGAAAAGTCATT
>NW_010301489.1:113124-128419 GCF_000700745.2 Antrostomus carolinensis
TATTTAAGGAAATATATCCCTGAATGCTTGCCCTGTGCTTATGCTTCTTTCTGGACCTTTGGTAACAGGGAGGTTGGATGAACCCTGCACTGGGCTTTGGTCTGACCCTGTATGGACATTCTTATGTTCTTAGCAATCAAGATACATCTAATAGAGTGGTTCATCAGTTCTCAATGGTACTGCAGGTATCAGTGTTTTCATACCAGGCTACACAGAAGACCCAATAGAGATTGCTTGGTATAGCATAATCAGAAACAAGCCCTGGCCTGAAGATCTTTACAGACCAACTAGACAAGACTGACAAAGGTTAGCAGGGAAGTGAGATCCAAGAGAAACGATGCGATTTGTTCAAAGAAACACACTGGGAGCTGGAAGAAGCCTCAGGCTCTTTCTTGGTTGTTTATCCTGTAGGTCAAACAGCTTAGATTTTACTCTTCTGTTGCAGATTCTTTTATATTCATTTTGAACTTTATTTCAGAATTTAATGCATCTCTTCATGTAGCCATCACCTTTTTACATTTATTTATCCTCTTCTGTATTAACGTCAGTCATAAAGTTCAAATTATATAATCTCGGTCAGGAAGGGTGAGATAGCTAAACATTTTTCTTCTTAACTTGGATCCTGATTCAGTTCCAACTATCAGCATGTGCTTTAATCCTAATATTGCTCAAATCCAGTATGCTTTCAGTGCATTTTCTAGATAGAAGTTTTTTGTTAAATTGAAGTATTCCAGTGTTTGTCAGACTGAGCAATTACCCAGCCTCACTGTGCATGTCAGAGTGCTGAGCGCTAGAGAGGCTGAAAACTTGTCTCTTCATCCAACATGAACATCTAATTCTTCAGGGGTCCATCTTTCACTGCAGAGAGGTACAAACACTTTCAGCAATGCTGCAAACAAGTATTGAATAGATTGAAACTTCCTAAAAAATTGGACAGGTTCTTTTGTCAGTCTTTTTGTTCTTGTCTTGATTTGTTTCTGTTCTCCAAACTACGTGACTTTTTCTGTTTATAACTCTTTTTTTTTCCTCCTCCTGTGAAAGACTACCTATCTGTCCCCTGGTAATTGTAGAATTTATGCTGGAAGCTCCTTCTTCAAAGATATATCTATACAAAAATTCTCAGGTGGGTACTGCTCTCCCTTGATGTGTGTAGTCCTTTCTGCAAAAATAAGAAAATCGCAGTCTGTCATTCCCAAAGACCAAGTCAGATCTTTCTTTTTTTTGAAGAATGTATTTTAAATCACAGTCCCTTTGAATGCCTGTATTTCCTCTGTATTTGCACACTCTCCAATTCTCTTGTTTGACAGCAGCAGGTAAAGCTTCTCCCCTCTGACCTGTAAATTAGTGAAGGAAGAAGTGAAGACGCGAACTGAGACAGTGATAGGCAAGGGGAGAGATGAGAGGACAGGATGGCTGTGGTTTGCCTGGGCGACTGTAAAGGCATAAAGGGGCCCTTTGCAGCAGCCTTGCTGTTGTTATTGAGCTCCAGTGGAATTCAAAGCTACCTCAGGTGCTGAACAGCACTCAGGACAGCACAGGTCTTCTTTCACCTCTTCTTTCAGGTGAGAGGCAGCAGAGGTCTTTGTGTCTGGGAATATGGGCAGAGCTGGTTCTCTCTGTGTGGAATAAAAAACTGGATATGATATATGCTAGGGAATGAATCAAAATGGTAGAAACACTTTTTTCTATGCTGTCCCCAATGCATTTGTCAAATATAATTTGTAATAGCTAGGAAAGTACTACTTTGTAGTAGTCATAATGAAAAATTAGTTCTTAGCCCTGCCACCTGATGACATGGACATGTTGGTTCTGGTACCTGTCTTCTCCAAGCTGACTGAATACAAAAAGTAGTGTCAGAACAGCTTTGGCAATTCAGCAGAGCTTGCAAGCATGTGGGTAACTGTGGTCGTAAAATTAGTTTAATTTGATTTTTACACTGCTGATCCAGGTCCACAGTTGTCACCAGCACAAAAATGGTAAAAACTGAAACTTAGATCCAACTATGATATTAAGTGCTTGATCAAACAGAAATACTTCTGGTTTCTCTTCATATACACCAAAACCCCAGTAGAGGAGGATACTACTTTGTAGTCTTGTCACTACAGAAGAAAAGAAAATTTTGCTTGTTCTACGCTCAACTGTCTTTGAGTACAAAAACTCAGGGCATCAGAGGCTTGCTAAAAGATTTGGGATCTCCTTGGTTTAAGTAATAACTACTGCTTTCCAATTAAAATATTATGTCCATTAATAATGATATTTCAGATCTACCAGTTAACCAAATACGTATGCCAAAGACACTTTCAGCAAGATGAAATTTTTAAATCCTGAAGTGAAATTTGACATCTTCCCTGACAGTGGCCACGCTACCTCCTTCTCATTTAGTTGTGAGTCACATACTGTCTTAGTGAAGTGTGAAAAAAATGTGTTGCCCCAAGCCACTGTAATGACCTAAAAGCACTCTAACAGGTGGTCAGATTATGTGAACAAGAGCCTAAGAAATAATCTTTACTAATGTTAGTCACCAAAAAAACCCTAAAATGATCTTTGCCTAAGGTTTATGCAAGACTATATCTGTGCTGCAGTTTCAAATGAAGATGCATCAGTCTTTACTGTTTGCTGTTCAGTGTCAAAATCATCTCTTAGATGAGAAATAATAAAGAAGTAATAAACCCTCAAGTTCTTACAAATGTTGTTGGATTGAATTTAATTTTACAAGTATCAGCATATTTGGGCAAATCTGGTTTTGACACTGAATTAGTATATTCTGTTTATCATCTTTAACAATAAGCACATGAATATTGAATATATCTTCTGTACTTCAAATTATCTTTTTTTTTTTCTTACTAATATTACATACACACCAGCAAAAATTTGGGAGCTTTTTTTTTGTGTGTGTGTGTAGTGAAAGAGTTCCTTAACGTGTAGCACTATGCCATTGTTGTTGGTATAAAAGCTAAGAACATTGTTTTGGTCATTCATGTTCATTTAAAAAAAAAAAAAAAAAGACATTTACACTTTAATATTGTATCATATAAATAGACATCTACAGCTCTGCATACATTATTAATATGGGTTTATTGCCTGCTTTATTGGTTTCACTACCGCTTCTCCTCTTGGGAAGCCATGTAAAATACAAAGGCTGCACAAATATGCGCATTACGAGAGCCACTATATACAGAGCAAATACAATTGCACAAGTACAAATATTCACTTGAGTCGCTTCCTGCAATTCACATAACATAATAACAAATAGTCCATGAACACAGTCCCCCTAGCTACTACTATTATTCCAAGTATTTTATGTTTTTTATCTAGGACACTTGTGCTGCTATTAGAATACTGAACAAAATGTTATTCCTGTATTTTCTGACAAGGAAACGGAATTATTGTTGAAAAGAAACAGAAAACATTAAATATTATTCAGAACCATCACAACAGTATAGTAGATGCTAAAGGGGGCCAGGTACTGAGCTTCTCTCTGGTTCTAAAGAACCAAGTTTCTCCAAATTTCACTGCAGAAATGAAATGTGTTTAAGACTTTAACAAAGGAGATGGTATTAGTGTCAAATACATGTGAAAGCAGAACAATGGAGACAGGATTATTTTCAAAGTTAACCTTGTGTCAGCCACTGACTGTCTTATGAAATCTGAGTGGTACCAAGTACAACAGATCTAGTACTCCTCTGGATGCTGAATACATGAGAGCTGGTGATTCAGGCTGGAAATGTTGTACAGGCTTTTGTGTGTGTGTGTGGGATAACGGCAAGGAGACTGGTTCTGCAGCTGCGGGGATACCACAGGCAAAGACCTCCAGGCAGGGTTGCACTTCGCAAGCTGCTTTGGGGCTTATGTAATGGAAGTTCTGAGTTACAAAGATGATGTAAGCTCCCATTGTGCATCAGACTGGCAGAAAGACAGTGTGGACTATTATGAGCAAACATTTCCATGTTTCAATTGAAAGCATCAAACTTAGAGCTTGGTTTCTTCCTTTTATTTTTTTTTTTTTTTTAAATCCACATGGAATTATAACATCTCCTTTGAATATTTTACCTGAAATCTTTAAGAAAACAAACTTTGGTTGTTGAAGAAATTAACGTGAGAAAGAGGATGAAAGGTGGTTCTATGCCATTGACATGTAGATCTTTCAGCCAGGTGTGATGTGATTAAATGTTAGGTGTCAGCATCACGCTGTTTCAGCTGAGGCCAAATGAAGGAAAACGGCCAGGGAAGGCCCCAGCTTCAGAGACCACTCCAGAGGTAACGGCAGTTGCACATCCACCAATTGCTCCTCTGCTACAATGTGCTGTAGGTTCCCTTGTAGCTGCTGCATACAGTGTGTTCCTGTCAAGGGGCCAAGATGCTCCAGCAGTTTCTCTTTGTGACCATCTTCACTGTAATTTCTAAAGGCACATCCTCTTCGATGTTGCCTCGGGATTTTTCTCAATGTTTACAAATGTATTATTGGGGTTTTATGGGTAGCTTTTTTTTTAGTTTCTCCAACATCCAAACTTTTTCACTCTCCTTCCCACAAGCCACACAATTCCCCATCTGTTCTTTCTACTTCATTCCAGTTGTAACCTTTTGATCATCTTTCTTCCAAGTTTAAACTTCCTGCACTAAACTTAAATGTGTTTCTTTGTGGAGCGTTTATGATGCTTTCAGGACCAACTGGACACGGCAACTCCATATGCCTTAGTTTTGGTAGCTTGTAATTCACCTGGCTGTCATTCGGTTCTCTTCATGCCAGTTTACCATGTCTATGATGATTTCTTGCATCTCTTTTCTGTTCCCATGGCCCATCCTCCTTCAGTGTTCTGCCCAGGGCTGCTCCCATCAATTGGTGCTCCCTTGCAGGTCTCATGCAGGCTGTGCTGGGATGTGCCACAGGCTGGCCCCAGAAGCTCTCCGCAGGCCCCAGAAGGTGAAGGACTGCTTTGTGAAGTGTCCTGTCTTCCAAGGCAAATGTCAAAGTGCTGCCTTCTTTGGTCCCTTTGCCATGGCAGCTGTCACAGCAGTATTTCCTACTTCAGTCACCATGTTTTGGAAAGGCAAGCTACTATCTTCCTCAGGATTTGGAAAGGTGGCTCCCCTCCCTGGCAGGTCTTCCAACATCAAAGGAGCTTTCTGTAACAAAAAGAGCAGCTTCATAAAGGTCTCCGTGAGTCTCCTTGTGCTCAGGAGCAAGTGTTCCGACTTCTCCATTCCTACCCCTGTCAGCATTGATAAGCCTCTCTTACCTGACATGAGCTTTTATTGCCCTTGACTGCTCTCCATTTATACAAAGGTTAAATCTTCCCCTCTGTCTGTGCTTTATAGCAAGATACTATTTTGAAAACACTGCTTCCATTGAACACAATAAAGGCAGACAAGTTTGGTGTGGTTGTTGGGGATTTTTTGTTTTCTCCCCCCTCCCCCTGACAATAGGTCATTGAGTAGGTGCAGCTTAAACACGTTCACGTTCTGACACGCTACAGTTAGCACTGTAACAGGGAACTGCAGGAGGATCAGCTGTGTGTCCCTGCACAGTACAGAGACAGACAGCACAGTGCAAGCCTGCTGTGTTTAATTACGGCCACAAAACAGGGCAAAAAAATTGTACCTTTTAAATGACCTAATAGGTGTTTTGTTTGTTTTTTTTAAGTTCACTAGTGCCAGTGCAACACTCTTCAGACAGTATTTTCAAATGGCTCATTTGCCATCTAGGTGTCAATGGGGACTGTCTAATTCCTCCCTGCAAGTAGGACAGAAGACTTTGGCGTTTCTGGAAGGGTGAAAAATCCTCTTGTACTTCCTCAGCTCTTCCTTGGGTGTAGTCCTGAAAGACCTGGGTTCAGTTAGTGTTTGTGAAAGGTTCAGTGCTACATTTTCACAAGCACTATCAGTGAGCTGTTGCCCCAGTGACAGTATCATATTCCTGGTCAGGTTGTACTGGTTTTGTGTGTTTATCTTATGAAGAGGCAAGGAGAGAACTTTTTTTTCCCCCATTTCAAATTACCTCCTAGATACAGGAATTGCATTATGTCATTTGGAAAACTCTCACTTCTCTAACAACATACTGTGTATGTAACTTTATAGCAATATTCTTTCCTTTTCAGCTCCCCAAAGTCTTCTCTGCCCTGCTGCTTTTTCTTCCTGCAGGAAACAGGATCTTCAGAGGGTTTTCTGAAAGCTCTTTGTAATATTAGTGAACATGTACAGGAAAACCCTCAGGTTATGTTCAACTCCTGGTATCCTTCACTTTAGATTTAAGAAATTCCCTTAAACTCTCATTAGTGGAGACCTTCTCATTCCTATAAAAGTTTAAAGAAAATCTTTGTCTAATCAGAGATTTAGCACAGCTCCTCAGCGTGGTTGGAGAAAGTAGATTCTTTGTGCTTCTCTGCTCATTCTGGAGCAAAGACAATTGTTAAAAAAATGCGTCTTTATTGATGTGACCCTCCAGTTCCCTCATCACATTTAGACTTATTACCTTTTCCTCTCTTCTGCCTTCTGTAAATCTTTTAATTGATGGGAGAGAAAAGTCAGGTTTTGATTGAACACTGATGAATTCAGGCAGGATTATGTGGTTTCCCTCTGCTCCTGTGTGAGTGGGTATCGGTACAAGAACACTGTATTCTTGCTGGTTTCTTACCTAATCTGGCCCACTGTACATTAGGGGAATTTTATTTAGGTGTTTTTCAGCAGAGTGGCATAAGGAAAAAACATTGAAGTATCTGTGTCCAGCAAGGTTTGTTCACTTGTCATGAATTTAAATATTTGTTTGTTTGTTTTTTAAGTTCTCTCTTCATGAAACTGAGTTATGCTAAAAGTTTAGAAACTTTCTCACATGTAATCAAGATGAAGAGAAGCTGGGAAATTTCTCAATGAAAAAAAAAGTAAAAGAATGAGAATAATGTAACTTTTATTGTTTTGGAAAGCTCATAACTTCAAAATAAATATAGAAGTTTAGGGGGCCTGTTATGCAATTTTAAGGTTCTTGAGTGAATCTTGCAGTCCAGATCTCCCCCTCTCTCTATTCTTTTCCCCCTCCCTCTCCTAAATTAACCATGCTCCTAAAACTAGAAACAAGCATCCTGTTCACTTCCCAGGCAGATCTGAGTTGACTGGAAGCTCTGTGATCTGAAACTTCCAGAATTCACAGGCATCCTCATAATTTCTTCTTTACTTAAAGAAAAATATTTTTTTAAAAATCTTGGTTTTGTAAAGCTATTGGATGTAGATATAGTTTAAATGTATTTAAAACACACACACCCACACAAAATAGAACTCCAACATCAAAACTTCTGTGGCTGACTCGTCTCAGCTCTAATACGTGACTATGTAGAGGTGTACAGGCTTCCTCAGATAACTTTTAACAATTAGGAGTTTTAAGGAGTTCCTGCAGCTTAACACGTACCAATGACCTGAATTTCGCAGCCAATGTGTACGTACCTCTGACCTTAAGCAAACACCAGACAAAACACGGAAGTTTAAATCTCGCTGGAAAGCCAGCTTGAACTTACTGGCTTTTGCTACAAAATACTAAGTATCATTAGAAACCTCAGATGTGTAATGCTGGCAGAACCGTACAAATGCTTTTAGCTATGCTGAGGTCAGAATTTAAAACTGTGATTGTTCAAAAATTGATGATTAACTTTGGTTTGAGTTTCAATCAAATCATGACTGTTCAAGCTAAAGAAAGAAACAATTTTTGTGGCAGAGTTTTGGGAGAGAGGAGGAGATTTCTGAAAACTATTGATAATGCTGGGAGAAGTTCCACTGATGAGAAGGGCAGGTGCACAGTACTCAGTGAATAAAGTATCAATAAGAATCAGTGCATTTCACGTTGCTTAATCCTGGGATTTATCATGTGTGGGGCCCATTCACAGATAAATAAATCAGTGTGTGGTTAAGTATCTAGTTCAGAATTGCAAATGGATAGTTTTGCATTATAAAAATGAAATTTATTGGCTGTGGAAAGTGACCTCTAGATACAGGAAGCAGCAACTTTGATGGCAAAAATCCTCTAAGATGTGAAAGGCACACACAATGTAGCAGCACTGGTAGCACAATTTCCCACTAATTGCTTTGCGTTAATCCTGTTTTTCAGGATTACCTCAAGAAGTAAACCAAAATTTTGGTTTTGTGCTCCATTCTTGAGGTTGAGGTACAACTAGTGTTTAAATGTGCCAATTATTTTTTCATATGAATTCCAAAATACTTACATCAAACTCAACTTATTTTGTTGGGTTCAACTGCTGGAGATTAGCCGTTGATAGCTTTTTGTGAGTATTGCATATATTTAACACTGATTTTGCTTATGAAATTTCTCTCCATTCAATCAGACCTTATTTATTTTATTTATGTAGACCCATTATAAAATTATGTAGAACATGGAAGTTTCTAAGGGCCTTGTTCCCTTAATTAAACAATTAACTTGCCATTTTGGATTTGATCAAGAAATGATTGAACATGACAGATTGTCTCCCCTCTGGAGCACATAACTGTGTCAGGGTCAATCATGTCTCCTTTGGAGTCAGAGGGAAAGGGGCTTTCTCATAAATTAGAACTCACTACTGATTTACAGCAGTAAATACCGTACATAACTGATTTGGTTAATGTTCTTATAAGATTAATAAAATAATCTGGAGACAATTTAGTATGTCAGCAAGGTGGTTGTTTAAAAATCAAATTACAACAAACTGAGAAGACCCATCAGCTGGGTGAAATTATTTCAGTTATTTAGGAAAATGAGAAAATAGCTACCATGAAAAAGCCTAGGAAGAGTGATGGAGCTGTAAATCCCTATTTTCTACTTGAGCATCATGCTGCCTTGTTGCCGTTTGCCATAGGTCCTGTGCTTTGGGAAGGATGCGGTGGTTGTTCATGTTTTGGAGGCTATGAAGGAAATTATTTCCAATCTAGCTAGCTTTCCTGATGTTGAGGAGTGCTCTGTCAGGGGGAGGTAATACACCAAGGCGCTTTCTCTTATGTTAAGAGAAGTTTGTCATCAAGCCGGTCTGCTGGCCTGGCAGTGTCAGAGGATCCTAGAAAGCAAGATTAAAACCAAGCAACACCAACTACTAGAGCACTTTGAAATCCAGTAACCATGTGAAAGTACCTCATACAATTTATGTGGGAAACAATTGCTAAGCATCCTTTGGACAATTTGCTTTTTCTTCCTCCATCTTTCTGACACTGAAGGCATTGTTGATTTTATTGCCAAGTTGATTATAACTTTATTATGTTTCTGGACTATTTGCTGGAAACAAATGTGTTCCTTCTGCATTATTATAAAATGAATAAATAAATATTTTAAATGGTGTTTTTATCAGAAAACTAAGAATCTTTATAGCCACTTCTACTCTGTTGAACTCAACACCCATCATTTTGGCAGTTGTCCATCAGATGTTTGCAGAAACTGAGTTATTTGCATATTGGAAACTGCTCACAGATACATTAAATAACATTTTATTGTGGACATCTGGTCTGCTAAAAATCTGCCAAAGTTTGTATCAGATAACTGCAGCAATTTAAATTTATAGAAGGAATCTGTACTGAAAATATGTTAAAACTACTGTCCCTCTCTCATTTCCTAGCTTTTAGACAACATTATTTTGCAAAAGCTGTTCTTGTTAAGAGTCTGAGGCTTCCCTGCAGAATAGCTTCTGGTATTTGTTTCTAGGAAGCTTACAAAGAACAAAGAAATATCTGCATCTCCAGTTATGATTATCCAATGAAAAGAATAAGCCTGTGCTCAAATGTGCTTGGGCTAAAACATAATAAAAATTAACCTTCCAGATAAGCTGATATATGGCTATGCATTTCCTGAAATGACTAAACCGAACACATATGCTTTAGACTGCCTACAACATCTGTAGGATATGTAGGAATAATTTAACTTCACTCTCTTCATTGCAAGTACTCATTAGTTTAGAGATGTGTATTTTACATGAGAATAGAGGAGCGACTTGCTCCAGCAAGTATTTTTTTTTTGTGAAATTCAATGGCCTGTTCTTTTATGTAAATAAAAGAGGAGGGTTTGTTTTTTCTTCCCCCCCCCTAGTTGATGATGATACTTATAGCACAAGGCCAGTTTCAGTATGCCTTACTACATCCACACTGAGTTGTATTTTGATATGTCACTGTCAAAGGGCCCAGGGTTTCTGTCAATGGGGCTATACAGAGTAGTAATTAATTTTGTTCTAAGAGTGTCAGCATCTGAGAATTTTCCGAGATAGGGCTCAGCCTCTGCACTGTCCTAGGTTGATTGGCACCAGTTCTCTTTTAATAACACAGAAAGGACGCTTGCTCTGTGTGGCTTTTGGATAATACAGCGTACGTTGTGCTATTGACAAGGAACAAAAGGCCAAGTCCTGGTGTGATATAACAAATGAGTTAACTTTAATAGGAGGTGATGGGGATGGCATTGCGCAGACATTTCTGGGAGAGACCTGCCCATAACGAGCCCTAATGTGGATTTAGCCTGTGGATCCACAGTGTGATTTCTTTAACAGTAAATCTGGCTTAGGACAGGAGCCTTTCCTCTCTGAACTTGCCCTGACAGCAGATATGATCCTACAGGGCAGGTCCAGCCACTTGAACGGTTGTTTAATGTGGCCGTGCACTAGATCCACTCTGGGAAACGATCCTTCTCTTTGAGCAGGTGGGTGTGAGTTGCAGAGGGGGTAACATTTTTAACTACCGCAGCTGGATCACTAAACAGATCTATTTTGAAACACAGCCATAGAAACAACTGAATCAACACAACTGATTTGGATAATAAGTTGTAGTGTTAGGGGAGAAGAAGCAACTGATGAATTCTTGCACCTGATTTACCATAAAGGAAGTGTAAATAATTTTTTGTATATCGTGCTATTCAGCCAGTTGGAACTTTCTGCTTTCTACTTGCAACAGCAGCTTTAAAAAGTAACACATGTGCTCTGCCTGTCCACTTTTCACCAACTAAGTTCCTCCTGCCTAATAGAAAATAATTAAAAATTTTATTGTTTTGTGCTATGTTATGACATTGATCTGAGGAGTCCAAATCATTTTACAAGAACCCGCGGAGGTCAGGAGAACAACAGAGACAAACCACCCCATCCCCCCAAAAAAAAATTCTTTGACAGTTTTTCAACTTCCCTTATAAAAATTTTCACGTTTATGTATTGCACGAATAAGCATTATATGTTGAGTAACTGAAGTACAGTTAGCGATAGGAATTTCAAACCAAGTCTAGCTTGGTTTCACTCTATTTCCATGAAATATAAAAGGATGGCACCAGAAACACAAAATGGCCAATGTTCTGTGTTTTTAAAAACATGTCATTTAATCACCCATCAGACAGCAAAAATGGCTGAAAGAGCCCTTTTTAGCCCGAAGTAGAACTATGCAAAGTATCTAAAACACAGTGCAGACATGGAGTCAGGTTATCTAGTTTCAGGCGTTATTTCAGTTTGAACCTTTCCATGTGTTCTTTAACAAACTGACAGTGGTGTGAAAACTTATTTCAGGCAAAGCCAGGCTGATCTCTGGCACTGTATGAAAGCCATAAAATACTGAAACTTTGTGCATTTGGCTTATGTCTTTTTGTTTGGGTTTTTTTTGGTGTGTGCATACCATTTCTGCCTCCACCACATTGAACTTAGGATCCTTTGAATCAGGGACAGTTTTTGTTCTTGCCAGTAGTAGTGTTCTGATCTTATTATTTTTTCTTGACATTTGATTAAACTATGCATAATCTGGATTAATAAGCTTTTGAACATCCCATTGGAAAAGGAATCAAGATGTGATGAAAAGTAGTATGGGTTTTTTTGTTAGTTTGGGGTTGGATTTTTGTTGTTGTTGGGATTTTTTTGTGGGGTGTTGAAATTTTTTTATTGTTTGGTTGGGTTTTTTAAACTGTGTTTTGTTTTTTATGTTTTTTTTTCCCCTAGTTTTGGGGAGTGGGTTGTTTGTTGTTTTTTAAAACAGACTGTCTGACTCAACTCTCACTGGTGAAGTGGGTTCTCATAAAATGCCCTTATTCTTCAATAAGAGTAAAACATTTTCAGTACAAATACATCTCTCTGATCTTAAGAGTGGAATTCCCCAAAGTGCAGGCAGGAAACTGGTTAGGATTAATTTGGCTGCTTCATCAGAATTATCTCGTAGCATTCCATTTTGCTTGATGCAGGTTGATGGCATCTAGGAAAGGAATGCTATCTTGGCTCACTTGGTTCTTCTGGTGTGTCAGGGATAATCTGGGTGGACAATGAACATCATCTTGCTTTCATCCTTCAGCAATGACAGATATAAGTCTTGGTTCGTGAAAAATAAGGACTGTCTTCAGTCTGTGCCCTTTTATTGAAACATTTGGTTGGCAGTATGTCCTTCATTCTTCTTCTGTTTGGAATATTTATGGGGTCTGATTATTTCTTTCCTTAGTCCATTTTTTTTTCTGTTTGTTCTCTCTTTTTGAAAGTGGTACTGCAGGCTTTCAGGATCTCATGATAGCTAAAACATTTACTGTACAGCTGTTTAAGTTTTCCAGCATGAGTGAAAAGGAGACATGTATTTTAATTATCTAGTGTTTCTTGTGCAGCCAGCTGATTTTTCTGAACTTAGCTCTGTGGCAGAGAAATGACTGTGTAATTTCTGTGTCTCAGACTGAGGCAGGAAAATCAAGGACCTCCCAGAAATTAAGAACTGAAAACATACTCTTTGGTACACGTGCAGGAGAATGGAAATTCTTTGCTATATCCCTGACTGCGCACAGAGCTAAAATGATTGCTGATTCTTCTTCTCTAGTCCACAGCCTGGAAAGGTGAAAGTGTCTCATTTTAGAAAGAAGGCACGTTACTGCCGTAGCATCTCCAAAGGGAGGGTGGGAGCAGAAGGGCCTATGCTCACTTACACAGTTGAGTAAGACTTGTAATGTGCAGTAGGAACAGACTAACTGGGGCTTGTGTTCAGCAGCTTGCAATTGTGCTTTCATCCAAGACTGTGCTGCAGGCAGTTCAGTTGAAATAGCTCCCGAAAATATAGATATCTCCCAAACTACTTGTTTAAAATCTGCCTCCAGTAAAATTTACTCCCTGCAGCTCCTATCATCTCTTCTATCTGGAGCTGCATTAGGTGCTCCTTGCCTCCAAGTATCTCGCTGGGCATCGCTGTTGATGCATTATCAAGAGCTGTCTTGTGTGTAAGCTCTGGGGAGCCTGAAGCTTCACAAAGACACTGTTTACAGCCTGCTCATGGATTTAGGGCTTCTTTTGTGTAGGATGAAGTTGATACCATATGCCAGTATGTCCTTTTAGCTAAACTTGATTCACTGATAAAGTTGGGAGACAGGGGGGGTCAAATAGTGAAATTGCCACGAATAATGTACCCTTGCCTTGCCCTACCCTACCATCCTGTAGCCTAGAAAGGTGAACAGTGTGTGGAAAAATTCAAGAGACAGGCTTTTGTAGAGAATAACTGCATTGAAACCCTTGCGAAGAACTCCCCTAAGTGTGGAGGGGAAGGGGTAAATTTTTAAATGCAGCATATGAAAATGGGCTTTTTGAAACAGTTAATTCTGGAAGGTTTCAGCCTTAACGTAAGACTGCCATAGAGTGGTGAGCTTGTTTATTCTTCATATTAAATTCTACTGCAAGTTATACAAGGGTGGTCAAAAGTTTTCCAACAGCAAGTTTTTCCATCAGAAAATAGCAATTCATTGAATTACAATGTGTGTTGGGACAGGGTTGAATGGTTAAGACACGGCTTTCTGTACTCCTCTTTTCTCCGAGGAAGTAGCCCTTGAGATCCTGATGTCAGGCTGCTGTTGCAGCAGGCTCTGAGCTCAGCAAGCATTTCCAATCTTCATTCTCCCACTCCCTCTTCCCCCTCCACTGAAATTGTGCTCCCTGTTCACAATATTGCTGAGCTGTCTGTAATGATAAATGATGTGCCTTTCTTTAAATTTCCTTTCTGCTCAGCACTAGATATTGGCCGGCTTGGATGTGTGTTCTGGGTGGATAAATTACTTTGGCAAGTCATAGACAATTTATGCACATGGCAACAGATGTACCGTGTGGTAGAATTTTTCTTTGTTGTTCTAATTATGTAACTTGATTTTACCTGAAGCAATTATATTTCCATGAACAAAGATTTGGTTGCTGGTTTGTTTTGGGGTATTTTTTTGTGTGTGAAATATGAATCTCTGTGCTGAAAGAAATTTTGGTCTCAAAACTTGTTATAGGCCAAAGCAGAACTGGGCCATTACTCAGCTGCACATTACCCTTTACTAAGCATTGATCTTTTCCCATACATGACTGGTGTTGTCAAGTGGATCTTTAGAGGTTCAGAGAATAGAGGCTGGGGTTTGTTTCTTAATGAGGATTACTGTTGTTTGGTAAAGGTAACTGCACACGACATTTGGGAAGAATTTAGAATGTGTGGAACCAGGCTGCACTACAGATGGAAATGTTTTTGTTTTTAATTTAGAAATTAGTCTACTTTCGATATTCAGAGAGGAAGTTTTCCTATTTCATTGTACTTTTTTTCAAAGGAGCTCTGAAAACAAAGCATCGTACGGACAACCAAAATAATTTCAGGCTTTTGTGCCCCTTTCTCCTGGACATTTAAATGATTCCTGGCAAAAAGTGCTGGGCTTATAGGAGCAAATACAGAGGGAAAATCCCTAGAGGTTGGTTGTGTATTCATAAATACATCTATTCAGCCTGTGTCTTCAGAGTGTTCTGCAAAGTATTTCCATGGATGGATTTTGCTACGTGGACTTAGATTTCCAGGCACGAATTTTACCAGACTTTTAAGGCAGTATGCAAGATTGCTACCAGTCAGAAAAACAGAGCAGTGCTGTGGTTTCTCTGAGCAACAGTAAGAAGTGTAGAAATCAGTTTAACTCTCTTTCTCAGTCTTTTCTCTGCATTTGTATTTGGTAATCCCTGACATTTGTAAGTCCTGCCCTAGAAGGTAAGACAGTCTCTGCTCAGACAGCATCTGAGGAAGGCTCTCCCGCTCACAGAGATAGGGAGAAGGACCAGCTGCCACCTGGCCACTGGAGATACCCCAGAGTTACAAGATATGGTTCTTTCTCCTCGAGATAACACATCCAGAGGGAACGAGGGGGTTTTGTGGGGTAAACGCGACCAGCAGCAGCAGCAGCTGCCGTGTTGTGGGAAGCCTGCGAGGCCCCCCGGGGTGTCTGAGGAGTTTCTAGGCCCGGGCACGCTGGGGCCGTGTCTGTGGAGACTCAGGCCGGCGGGCCAGAGGCGCGGTGAGAGCGGGGCGCTGCCGGCGGCCCCCGGGCGGGTTGAACCGGCGGGGCGGG
>NW_010301490.1:0-16874 GCF_000700745.2 Antrostomus carolinensis
GTCTAGGTATGGGGGAGTGTATAGAGCTGTGTATGTGGGGCTGTATGAGGAGTGTATAGGGGTGCATTTGGGTGCTCTATGAGATGTGTCCAGCAGAGCACAGAGGGATGTGGTGGCTCTATAAGGGGCATATGCGGAGTGTAGACAGTGTGTGTATGGGGTGCATGTGTGGGGAAGCACTGAGAGGTGTGTTTACAGGCTGTATGGGATGTATATATGTTTTGTGGTGTGAGCATATGGCTTGCCTATAGGGGGAGGACACAGAGGATGTATGTGAAGGTCTGTACGCGACTTGGATAGGGTGCCTCAGGGGTGTGTTTACAGGGGTGTGCATATGCAAATGCATGGAGAGTGTAGGGTAGGGATCTGTCTGGAGCTGCAGCCCTGTCACCCACTACCCCGATGCCAGCAGTGGGACACCCTCTCAGGCATACAGGGGACCCAGGCCTGCCCTCTGCCTCTCCACCCCCAGAGCCTGGCTAGGGCTGGTGCACTGGCACATCTGACTATGGACGTCCAAATCTGGGGCAGGGGATTTAGTTTAATAAACCGTTTACAGTTAATTGTGTTAAGTGCTAAAGTAGTGTAGAAGGGAGAGCAATTAAGAGATGGGACCAAACTGAATCATAGAATGTTGTGAGTTGGAAGGGACCCACAAGGATCATCCTCTTCAATAGTAAGATCTTAGAATTGCTGTTTTGTTATGTGGAATTAGAGACCCTGAAGGGGAAGGGCAGTCAAATCCGGGTTCGTTGCAAACTTAAAGCCTTTTTCTACAGTACTTTAAAAAGTTTTTATTGACACATTAAAAAAAAACCCAAACAACGACTTTTTATCTGAAATGGACTTATAGCCAGATCATAAACACACATGAGGACAGACACACCAAAAGCCCAGGCCCTATGGATAAAGTCTTTCCTTTCTGTCATCTTGCATTCTTCTGTGCTATGCTCAAATCACTGCTAGGTATCTTAAAATGTGGTTCCTAAGTGCTACAGAAAAGGGGAAGCACAAACTGCAGAGAACTTGCCTCCTCAGCAGGCTCTAAAATACCTCTAGGGGTGATGGAGTGGACCTCAGTCCAAGCTCTAATTCTTTCTCTCCACTCACTCTGTTTCCACTCAACAGTAGTCAACCCAGAAAAACATGGCAAAGATCAGCAGGTCACAGCAAAGCTGTACTTTGCTGCAGCAATGTCAGGAGTTTTATATTTGCAGACCTCAATGTTTCTCATTTTGATCCTGAGTTGAATTTTTCAGTCACTGACAGAAGATGTGTTCTGCAACCTGAGTAGGCTGTACGAAGGTGCAGGGCAAGATGCTGCCTTTTCCTGGTACGTTTGTCTGAGTACAAGCCTCTGCAAAAGATGAGAACAGTTATGAGCATGAGTCTGTGAAAAGTTGTAGCCATCTCTATTGACTCTTTCTCTTCCAGATGCAGTACAAACTGAGTGAACTAGGAGAAACTGCTGCTGCCTCTTCAAGAGGAAGTTGTCTGCTGGCAGCGACACTTTTCTTACTGCTAACTGCCTTATATCGACTATCTGTTAGGAGCACAAGATGCTTTCACTGTTTAAAAGGCTCAGTGACTGAAAACATAGAGATTTTATAAAGCCTGAATCACTGAAATGAGGCTCCTAAAGAAAAGTGACTTTATTTTCAGAGGTTCTGAATACCTCAGTTCTCACTGGCTCTTCAGATTTTCTTTTCTGTGAAGTCACAAAAGAGTTTAAAGGAAATTTTAAGAATAAGTAAACCTATGAGTTGATACAAATAATTATTAAAGACAGCTATTAGCCAATTTACTTCACAGGTAATCTGGTGCCAGGTAACACCATTCATAGCAATTGGATGTAGACACTATGCTAATTACATGCAGTCAGGCTGTTACTCCTAGGCTGTTTCCTCCTCAGTGTATGGTGGTGGCACATCCTGGACTGTACAGATGTGTTTTTCTTCAGCCCAAAACAAATGCACATATATCCCTGATCTCTGCTGAAGTGCCTGACTCTCTGTCTATAGCTGATTTCAAATGGCAGTGCATGTACACAGAATCCAACAGCTACACACTCATTGGCACATGAGCTGTTAAAAGAAAGGTGCTTGTTGTATGAATATTTTCTTTCTGCAGATAAATATTTATTTGGCATTAGAGTACAGAAATAAGGTGAAACTCTAATATAGCCATGCAGAGCCTGAGCTTGCCCATATAAGCATGAGCTTGCTTTGACCTTTTCCATGTCACCGCTGACCAAAGTCTGTACTGGCAACGCCTTTTCAGAAGAAGCTTTCTTCTCAACATTTTCAAGCATTCACTCCAAGAAGATACTGCTCTATATCATGCTCATGCTTTTCTTTGCTGATTTCTAGCCCAGACTTCATGAAACTCCTTTCTTGTAAATGTTCTCATGTCTTACCAGTTGCAAATTGCCACTCTAGACAATCTTGTAATAGTATCACCATCTCTGTTTTCAATTTAAAATGATTGCTCAGGCCTTAAACACTCACGAAGAACAAGGCCCAGAGTTGCCAGTGAACCCACATCTGCATTCAGCTCAGAGGGAGGAGTAGGAGGCACTTGAATCAGGATGAAAGCCACTGAGCTCCATAAGGAGAGCAGACGGTGCCCCTGCTGGGTTAAGGGATTGACTCATTCTCAGCAGTGCTCCCTTTTTTTTTTTTTTTTTTTTTGATTGCACAAGTCAGATCAAGAAGGAAAAAAAAAACCAACCCCAAAACCAGTGAGGGATCTCCCATCCTAGTAGAAGTCAGTATGACATAACACTTCTTGTCCAGTCATAGTTTCTCCCTAGAGTCCTTGCTAGGACCATTTATCTTCTAGTTGGGCCTTTGTCCTAAGAGCCCTCAGGGATGCTGGAAGTCAACAGTACCACTTCTTTAGATACTGATCCTAAATCAAATCAAGTTCAAGATAATGAATATTCAGATATGAGATTTAATTAATGCTGCTGGCTAGAATAATCCTGTGCATCCTTAACTAGCTGTTTGAGGAGTTTGTTTGTTTGGTTTTTAATTGTAAACATCCTTCATACAGCTGCTCCAGGGACATGTTTAGGAAACAGCGGCTGGCTGTGTTTAAATGTAGGTCAACATGAGCTGAAATCTCTCAGATTTTTGTAGCTTACAAGCCACGAACTGTAACCAGCAAAACCCTCAGAGAGCTTATATAGCTTCTGTAGGGCAAGGCACAGGAAACACATGAAGGATGAAGTTACCCAGCTGAAGTGTTTGGAAAAGTGAGTTACTGAAGCTGAACTATAGGGTTCAGATGATTATCAGGTGATTAGCAGTACAAGGAGCAGAACTGCATAAAGGGAGTAGAGATAACCTCTCCTTTTGCCTCGTACTTTCTTCCTGATTCATTCTCTCACTTGCAATCTTTCTTTACCGTCTTTTAGGTTCCTTTTATGATAAAGTTCAGAAGGTGGACTTTTATATGTGCTTCTTTCTCGCTTAAACTTCTGCTCTAGAGATTGCTTAAGTAAAGGGCTTGCTCTTGATATGACCCCTTATTGAGCAGGGAAACTGATAGAATCAGATACTTAGGAAGTAACTTTGCTGGGAAGGAACACATTCATCCATTTCCCAGGGGCAATACTTTCTTTTCTCTTTCTGGTATGTGAGTGCCTGTTTTTGCAGAATGTAAGCACTCATTTTAAAAAGCAATGCAGCTCCTAGCTGATAATCTTCTAAAAGTGACCCATTATAATATCTTCCCAAATCTGCAGGCAGATTAAATTATCATCCCCCATCCTGCTAATGGACATGGAAAGAATTGAGAAACCTGTGAGTTTCGTGCTGCAAATATAGTGATTGAGTACCTAAGGAGGGAAGAAGCCAAGAGGTCAGACACAATGTAGTACTAACATTGACATATAACGTGTAGGCCAGCATTAGTTCACTCAGCTCAGGAGCAAGAAAAATTAGTTAAATCTGTCAGCAAAAGACCACATAGGCAACGTACTGGTATCCAAGTCTTTACCCATTTAGGTTTGGTGGAAAAAGGCAACAGGGGCTGTAAGCATTTGGCTGTTGGGGAAATTACAGATTTGGAAACTTGACAGCTGGAATAATGTATAAACTAGCGGCATGAACAAGGAAAAGCTAGAAATTTCACTGATTTTAATAGCAGCTAAAATGTACAATTCGTGTTTCAGACTAAAAACTGTTCACAGTAGCAGAGTAGATATTTGTTTGAACTGCAAAAATTCTGCACCATCATTTTTCTAAAGCCATTGGTGGTGGCAGAGAACTTCTGCTGTCATACATGAAAGCATTAAAAACGTTAAATACTTCTGACTGTTGCTGAATTAAAACCCTCAGCAGAGAACTATTGGTTTTCATGTGAGTCAAGTGATGGATAAAGGGAGTGGTTACTGTTATGCAAAAAGGCATTGAGAAACAGGTACTGACTGAGGTTAGACTGATCCTGCAATGAATGGATCAATATAAAGACAATCAACAGAAAGATGATATTGCTACTCTGTGTCATGCAGTTAGCTCTGCCCTTTTCTTCATGAAATGGAAACAGATAGTACCTGGACACATGTGGAAGACACAGCTTTTTTTCCCCTGAAGCTCTCACTTCAGCAGAACCAAGTTTAAACTGACAGAGAGCTTCTGAGGATAATCAAAGTCTGGAAAAATTCAGAAAATATGCTTATTAACCATTTCTACAGGAACATGCTTATGTTCTGCTCAAGTAATGGCCCAGAACTAGAGAGCTACATTACATATGCAGTTAGTGGCCATTCCCATTCCATACAGAGACCAGCCAAGCTGGCTACAGAGTATAATTTACTTTTATTACAACCTTCAGTCTCTCATCTCTATTTCTAGCCTAAAGAAGGAAGCACTGGTAATGGCTACATGGCTACAGCATGATTACAGAGATGCCTAGTATTCTTGTTTTCTTTTTTTTTTTTTTTTTTTCCCTTTTAAATACAAAGCTTAAGAGTGCCGAGCAAATAGTCTAACCCTTGGGAGCGAAAGGTATGAACAGTGTGATAGAAACAGCTGCTGGTAAGTCTCTGTGGTGGTTTGGGTGGATTCACCCTTTTGCTTGCAGCTTGCAGCCAAACACAGCCTGCTCTATCACCCTCCCCCCCTCACCCAGGGAGTAGGGGAGAGAATTTGGAAAGAAGGGCAAAGACTCACGGGTTGAGATAAAAACTATTTACTAATTAAAAGAAAATGATAATGATAACAACAGTGATAACAGACTATACAAATGAGTGATACACAGTGCTCACCGCCCACTGACCAATTCCCAGCCTGTGCCAGCTAACGATCCCGGAGCCGAGACGGTCCCGAACCGAAACCCCGGAAGAGTGAGCCCGAGCGATCCCCGAGATAAGTGCCCTGTCTTCCGGTCAACCCTGGTTAATATACTGACATGACGTGATATGATATGGAATATTTCATTGGCACAACCAGATGCCAGTTTTGGGTTTTGCTCCTCACTGCGCTTCCCCCCTCCCAGTCCTGGTGCAGCTGTGAAGGAGCAAAAACACGGTGGCCTTGAAGCTGCAGCAACACAAGTACTGTTATCAAAGTTCTTCTTACAATATGTCTGAACTGAAACACTGAAAGTAAAATACTACTCTTCTAATTACTAAAAATAAAATTAACTCTACCCTAGCAAAACCAGGACAGTCTCATATAACACAGACTTGTTACACTGAAGAAGTGAACATGATAAATTGAGAACGTATATTTGAAGGTTGCCTAATTCACGGCCATAAAGTTGTTATTTGACAAAACTCAGATTAGGTAAATTCAACTATTATAGGAGAGTAACATAACATTTGTAATTAAAAGTTTTTGCCAGAAAATTCTGTTGACAATTGTCAACAACTCAAACAGTGGAAATGCGAGAGGATATTAGAGTTATTTGGAAATGCAACATGCCTGACCATGCTCCAATGCACATTTGGGATTGCCAACCACCAACAGCAGGAGTTCCACAGAAATAGTCCACCATCTATATTTTGGAAGCCAAGCCCAGTTACACTGTAGCTGTACCTAGGCTTCTGGACTCATAGCTAGACCGCTGTTATAGAGCAGGTGAAAACTTGAAACTTGTGGAAGGAGAATGCTTCACACAGGGTTTCCCAAGCACTTTCAAAACAACTGCATTTGCACATCATTCATATATGGGACACATGTTTCAAGATACCATACAGATGTAGCTAGTACACTTTACAGATCTAGGGAGAGAGAAAATGAAGGTTTTCTTTACTTGTCCCCCTTCTTTTTGCCTGAGAGAGAAAAACATTTATTCTTACCAAACATTATGAGAGAAACCAATCCCGCTGTATCAGTGCCCTCGCTGAGAGTATTGTCAGCAAATTCCATCTAGACTCAGAACTTTAAGTCCCTGTGGTGTGTCAAATTTCTGAGACTTTAAGCTAAAATGAATTTGAGCAGATTAACTAGCTAGGACTTGAAGATAAAGCTGGCTTCTCTGAAAGAAATGTGTTTTACATGGTGTTAAGTGTGCTTGGTTCCTCTTTTATTCAAAGGAAGCAAAGGAGTTTTGTGAAAAGAGTCTTCAATAGGGTCTTTTCCTTTTAAAACTGTGGAAGAGTTCCAGCCAGTCTGTAGCATTGGCTTGAACTTTGTTTTTCTCCAAAGCAAGAACTCTTTAGTTTTTAGTGGCTTCCACATTTTTTCCTCCTCCTTTTATAAAATATGGCAGTGAAGTCAAGTGTGTTGTATGAACTTAACATTTTTCCAAACATTCACACTTAGGACCAAAAAAGGGAATATGTAATAAACATAACCAGGAATATGTTGGAATGTTGATCTTCTGATGCTCATAAGAATTTTCAGTCATAAGGTCTAATTAAATATCCCAAGTTGGAAAGGCTTCCAGTGACTGTTACATCTCCTTGTTATCTGGTCAAACATTTTTAAGTCAGCCCAAGTGGCTTTTGTGCCAAAGTGATATTTTTAGTGTGCATAACACACATGCACAAGAGACTGCATTAAAATTCACCTAAACTAGTGACATTTCGGCATCTCAAGTTTAATCTGAAAGCATCAACCTATCTTTATGTACAAGGGGCTAACTGGCAATGAAATAGCTCTGCAGTGGTAATCATGTGTGTTTGCTCATAACAAATTATGTTAGTCTGAGAAAAAAATTGTCTACATGGTCTAGTATGGGAATTTGGACTACCATTGCTGATATTCTTGAATTTTGATGGAATGGGATTAAAGAGAAGTAAAGACATTATGTAAAACAGGTTTCCAAAAGTACCATGCAATGTTGTTATTCAAGAATAAAGCATTTTTTTGCCAAGATTAGATAAAGAAACCCAAAATGAAACCCAGAGATAACAAATAACTAATTAACCACTTCTTCTGATTAGGAGCAACAGAATATCAGTAGCGCTCAGATAATCAGAACTGCTTTGTATTAAATTATAAAATAAAAAATATTTTAAGAGGCAATCAATGCCCTAAGGAGCATCTCATCTAAGTAGACAAGCCAGACAAAGGGATATCATTGTTTTAGAATTAGGGAACTGAGGCACAGAATAATTGTCTTGTCTGCAGCCAGTCTGTGGTAGGATGGTAATTGAATGCAGATCTCCTTACCACATGCACATTCTCTATCCATATTCCAACTGGTCAGCTGAAACAGCCTTTCATTACTGCTCTGTCAACATACCAAGAATTACACAAGACAGAACATTTCATATGTTCACTTCAAATCCACTCCTCCTCCCACTACAGCATTTAAAAACATGTAGCCAGTGAGCAAATACTTACCATAGACACAATAATTTCTCAAACCCAGAGCGCAGGTTGAAAGTTTACAGTCCATCTGGAGACTTCTCCCTCTGCAAAATTCCCACTGCCTTTGTATTTTGGACTCCAGCTTCTTTTTGCAGGATCAAGTTTTTTCTCTAAAAGATCCTTAAAAACATTTCCAGCTTTTCTTCCTATAGCTAGAAGATGAAGCTTCATTTACTTTAAGCCAAGATCTGCCTTTTGACAGTACCTTTCCTTGTACAGTGAATGACACTCAGCTGCCCAAAACATATTAAACAGTATAATTCATAGAAAGAGTAAAAGACTATCATAGCACCCCTAAAGGCAGTATATGCAATTCTTAACTCTATCAGCAACCAGCAGAAGCCAGGAATTAATCCTGTTTGTAAGTGTCAATATAGCCTTTGGAGAAATTAAGCTATTAAGTTAAATTAAGTTAAATTAAGTTATTAAGGAAATAACTACAGGAAAGTTTTGGGATACCAAAGAAAGTTACAGCCTGGTCACTTATCTGAGTTCATTGACTCCAGATGAAAGAGGTAATTCAGAGTCAAACTCTGCTTCTAGGCTGTAACACAAGGAGAACACAAGGTGTTCCCCAGCACCTTCCAAAGCAGACTTTTCTTTTATAGTCCTGTGAAAATACCTTACCCAGTGGGGTTTCACAGGTCTCCTGCACTACAAATACCCGATTGCCCGAAGTCAGGCCATTTGGTTTACTAAACACAGCCTTCTCCAAAACATTTTTATGTTACACATTTGTGTATTTTATTCATACACATCTTAATCTACTGAGAATGATGGAGGAGAAAGCACTGAGAG
This sequence comes from Antrostomus carolinensis, assembly GCF_000700745.2. NCBI lineage: Eukaryota > Metazoa > Chordata > Aves > Caprimulgiformes > Caprimulgidae > Antrostomus > Antrostomus carolinensis. The sequence goes on from NW_010301490.1 coordinate 8,625, forward strand.
AACTAAGTGTGAAGGCTTCCATTTGCTCACAGAAAAACAAGCAGCTATTTAAGAACTTTGGCACACGGGCAGTGATATAAACAGCATTTCAGATGCTTAAAATGAGGAACAGTAATAATAAGAAGCAAAACCAATAGAAAACATTTTGGTCTCTGCTTGTCTTTGCTTGAAATCTAGAACTTGCTTGATCTTACTTTGCACAACAAGAAGCTTAGTCAGCACAAGGGAAATTTTACCAATCAGGAAACAAATCTATGATTCCTTAGAAAGCTGGGGGTACCAAATCAATATTTGCTACCCTCACAGATTTTGGGGTAATGCTCCAGGTACAAGCTTTAACATGGAGATACTATAGGATATAGGGTATGAAGAAAGAGCTGGGCAGAGAGCCTGCCAACGTAGCTTGGTGCTGATGGTGGTGCAGCCACATTAGCACAGCGTTGTGCCACCTACCTCCTACTTTCCAGAGCAGCACAACCACCATGCAGCAGCCAGTGCATAACAGCAAGCTCCTGCATGGCTCCTCTAAAGACATGACTTAAGCTACAAAGTAGGATCACTAATAGAGTTTTCAAATTAATTGTGTTAAATTTGAAGACTCGGTCTTGCTGGTGTCCATGGGCATGAAAGAATTCAGATTCTTTCAAGTCATGCTAGTTTTCTGATCCCAACGTGTCTTGTGGCAGGGAGTCCCACAAGTATTGGGAAAGTATGTTTTAAAGAAATGTTGGCTACAACTTTAAAGAAAAGGAAAGAGTAATTTGTGCTAGCTTAAATTTTATTTCTTACAAAAAACCCCCACCTACCCCCTTCTTCTCTCCTCTCCCCAGGGAAGGTTAAGGGACCCTTAAGAATTTGGGTGCAGGGCTGAGGACTACACAAGACAAGTTGTTGTTCCTTTTTTGCCAGTGCAAAACAATGGGTAAATCACAATGGTTATGTTCCTCGTTAGTAAATACACAATTAATATACCCTTCTGCTATCAGCATCTTACACCACCAGAGGAGATAGGTCTAAAGTATAACTTGTTAAAGTATAATCGTTTGCCAAACCATTAAGACATTACAAACTCTATAACATTCCTGCAGGCAACCCCTGTGTAGAGGAGAGGGAGACCATGTTTAACAGTGCCCTCTCGTGACTGATGGAATGAAAAAACCCTGGTCACAAACCAGGTGGTCCACCAGATGCTGTTACATCGGCAGAATGCTTTGAAGAAGAAGACGCAGGGCAGCATGCAGGTGAGCCTAGTTTTCATTATGGATAGAAAATAAATTAACTATACTCTTAAATAAAATCATTCCCTGTCTAGACAACTTCCAAAGCAGCAACTGGCTGACAGAAAGGATCTACCATCTACCAGGAAATATCAATGATCAGAGCTTACTATGTGACAATTATTATTATTATACTGTGGACAGTTGCAGGGGACACAGTTACATTTTTAACATGGCACCTAAGGAACATTTTCTTTTTTTTTTGGCTAATAAGCTACTTTGCATGCCTGCCAGCCTAGCACACCACCATCAGCCTATGCACAGGTGAATTCTACTTCCTGCCATTAGACCTTCTCCTCGGTCCTCAGAGGAAGGGCTCCCTTCTCCCCTAGAAGCGGAACAGGGCTCCCCAAGGAGAAGGCAAGCAGATGAAAAGCAGCTGACTCTGCCATGTGTTCACCCTTTAGCTAAGTACAGAATGACTTTAGAGTGTCCCTGAACTTTTGGGCTGGAAATAGGAAGAGACTAAGCACAAAAATGAGTAACAGCCCAGAGATGCACATGGTACCAAGAAAGAAATGCAACTACTTTTTTTCTCAGCAATTTCTCCATTTGTCTTCCTGGTCCCATCCCACATACTCTGTGTAAAATATATGATATCTGCCTTGCACAGGGTCACAGCACTGCTGTTCTAGTACAGTGTCACTATGAATTACAGTTCCAGGGGCAGCTTCTTAATACCAGTTGTGCTTTTCCTTTCACTCATGCTGGGAAAAGGGGCTTTTAAAAATAGCTTTATTGTCTTCCTTGCAGCAGAGAATCTGCAGACATCAAAACTTGGCATCTCTTTTCTCTGCAGCCCTGCGGTGAAGCATTGGGTATTCAGGTCACCTCTGATCAAAAGAACTACTTTTGTCAGGGCTGGTTTATGCCCTCATAGTTCCTAAAATTTTGGCAGCCAAATCCAAGTGAGTACACTTCTAGTAAACACTGTTTTCACACTGCATTTCACACTGCATTTATGCAGCTTGGTATCTGTCCCAGGCTGTGCCAGCTCTGCAGGCTGTCAACCCCAGCCCAGCATCAGGACAATCTGATCCCTCTCACACTGTAGTTTACTTCCTCCTGTGCATCACAGGATGCATTGTTGTTTTTTTCAGCTGATAGGCAGACTAATTCCATCGGCACCAGACTAATAAAGCTTAGCTTGCTGTTTATTTGTACTTCTTGACCAATTGCAATTTCAAATTCTAGGGTGGAGCTTTTTGTTTTCTTGGTTTTGGATTTTCTTTTAATTTTTTTTCCTTGCAGAGGGCAAATTTATGAGAGATCTTGGCTGTATGGATTCTTTAATCTCAGGTTACATGTGCATTCTTGCAGCAGGCTTTCAGGGCATTTATAGTGCTCTCTCTTCTGTTCAACTTATAATTTTCATGAAACTTGTCGTAGCTTAATTATCTTGTTGTTCCCCCCCACTTCTGTCACATCAGTTTGAAATCAGACAATGAGTTCAAAAGTCATTAAGGGGATACAGACAGATACCAGGATCATACAAGCCTCATTTCCTTAATAAACTAAATTAAGATTTCAGATGGTGTCTGGTTCTCATTGCTCACAGTCTAGACAAAACAAGAACACACAAACCAGGCAGGGTGTTAGAGCTCAAATTTATTTTTATCTTTACTCCATTTTCACAGAAAAGATATTGTAACTTCAGAATAAAAATAACTTTTGGGGTTTTGGGGACAGCTCAAGAGAATGGTTACCGAAGTAGCAGCATTCTATGTTTCCAGATTTATTCCAGCATAGGACAATACTGATCAAAAGTCAAGAGTGTCTAAATTCAGTTCTCATTAGATGGATACCCACTGCACATATCACTGGTTGTCAAAGCCCTTTTGATTTTAGAAGTGATCTCTAAATTGTCTTTTGGGGCCAACAAATCTTCCCACCAGTTACAGATGATGAGGAAGAAACCAGTACTAAGACATTAAAAAGTAAATATTTTATAAAAGTTACAAACAGATCAATAGTGTATGTGTGTTGGCTGGACATGAGCAGTAACCTGCAAACTGATGCTGAGTTTGAAATGAAAAAAAAAGGGAGGGAGAAAAGCAGACAGAGGAGTAGCTTTGAAGTACACTCCAATGTCACAGGTGAAGGACTCCATCAGCAGAAATAAAAAAGGAACATAGATGGATATTGCTTTATAAGTGCTCATAAAAAGTGGATGTGCAGTGAGACAGCTATAATAAGCTGAATGCTGTGAGTTAATCCATACTTTTTTCAGAAGAGCACTGAAGCTAATACATCCTGGCATTAGCTGTGGTAATTACCCTGTGCAGGTGCATGCATTTGCCGTGCCTGTAGCCAGCTTTGATGCTGCTCCAACACAAGCTGTTCGCCGGGAAGGGAAGGCAGCTGTGGGTAGGTATTTTGTACCTGGCATTCATTAAGACATCCAGTGCATATTCCTGCAGAGCTGGAATTTGATGCTGGTGAAAGTGTGTACTTTGTGGATTTTTTTTCTAGAAGTGCTTCTGATACAGAAAACTGTGACTAATGCTCTGTTATTCCACCATAAGGATTAAGTAAATATTATAGTCTTTTAAAATGATGTTGTGGCTGTAGGATTATTTTGCCTCTAGATGCATATATCTATAAATACACATATGTTTATGTGTGTGTGACTGTCTTTAGCACTGAGGCAATATTTAGTCATTAAGCAGAGAACTGAGATCTTTCTAAGCCTTAATCTGGAAAAACGGCTGCTAGTTTGTCTCTCTGACCTACAAAACAGACTAAGATGTCATTGCAATGCAGATGTCAACTCTGATTATTATTTTCAAACACAATTGTTTTGAATGAGCTTGAAGTATTTGAAGATTGATGACTGTGACAGTTCATTGGGCTAAGTATGTTTTTGGTGAACTACAGAAATAAAGGAGTGGAGCAGAGCCAAAATATCGTAACCAGCAGATTCGTCCAATGAACACTATTTGCAAGCTTTTCCCAAAGTTTGTATGTACTAACTACAGCTTGCTTACATCCTCAGACCTCTACTGTCATTCCATCAGGATGGATGTTTCTACTGGAGTGTTATAAAATGTCTAGCATAAAGCTGAAGAAATAAAACAAGCTCAAAATAAGACAATGTTTTGTGTGTGACATCCAGCTGAATTATGGTAATATATGTGGCAATATGGCTGTTTATCAGAATGCTTGCTGAAACAAATGAGATTCCGTGTTTCTCCTACACTCAATGACCTACTTTTACACCAAAACCTTTATTTGTGTTTCTAGAAATGAACCTTGATAATTTTATGAAGTGACGTGTGGTTGGGTTTTTTTTGGTTTGTTTTTAGCTATAGACACATTTCTGGTACATCTTAATTATACTTAAATTGATTTATTGCTCAGACTCCTTATCTCACTAGTAGCACTGATTTAGCACTCTCATGGGCCACCTTCTTGGAAATAGGTATTTCAATAGGAAGAACAACATTGCCGGCCACCTACAGTTTATGGACATTTCCATATGTGAATAGAAAGTGTCAGTCTCCAGACCTGTTAAGTCCCAATGCTTTTGTAAGCATTAAAAAAAAAATAATCAGTTACATTTTTATCCCTTACTGAAAAAGACAGAGGCTTCTTACCAGCTGTCTTTCTTTGAATACATGTAAGTTGTCAAACATGCTCTCTCCAGTTGAAACACTGCTTTCATTTCATCATGAAACATCCAGAAGTCTGGGATTAGAAACAACCATAAAAGACTCCAAAATCAACCCCCAAAATAAACAGCAGAAAAAACCCCTCAGCCTATATGTTTTGCTGCCAGACTTTTATTTTCTACTGGAATTGTTTGACACCTTTATATGCTGTACATATTGCTTTTATCCTGGGGTATGAGTTCATTACTAACATAAATGTGTCTCTCATGTTAGCTGAAAATTGGAAATTAGAGGTAGCCTAGTCACATCAAACTGAAATATTTTCACCACATCTATGCAGCTCAAGAAACATTTTAATTTATTTACCACAGACTTACAATGTAAATTGATTTGGGCAGCTTTCTCAGCTTCTCTGCTTTTAGAAGTTCTAATAATAATTAATTACACATATTCTTTGCCTATTTGTACTAGAATTTAAGGACAACAAGATTTACACTTGTTTCCTATATGTATTGCTCATCTTCTAAAAGAGAATCGTTTGCAGTCTTTTAGCCTCATAACAATATGAATAATTATGTTGATTTCACAGAAAAATGGCCTTAATTAATTAACAGAATAAGCTAGAGACTCAGACTCAGATCAGACTCCTATTCAACATTAGAGGCATTCAAGTGCTAAATGATTTGCAACAAATCTTGTAATAAAAGCTTTAACAGTTTCTCCAGTGCAGTAGCTTTTTTTTCTCTGAGAAAGTTTAAAAATATTTTCTTGTATGTCTAAAGAACTGAGCATGTGAATGAATTTGTTTATTCACAGAACTATGGCTTTTAATAATTTAATCTCATTAAGGCAAATGCAATGATAGGTTGAAAACAATAATTAAATAGATCTAAAAACACAACCTAAGCAAAAAAACCCAAGCCCATGCTTTCATTATACATCGAAAACTGCCAAAGTACTGACAGATTGGCTGTAACAAACCTCTACCTGAGGCTTTAGGCTCTACAGCCGCTATTGGAAAGCCCATTTCCTCTTTACACACAATCTTTATCTGAGGCATCAGATTGTCCAGAACTCATTTGGCTCCAATAAAGCTGAATAACAAATTTTAGCATTTTTATGCAAGTAACATCATCTGCTTTTAATGTGGCTATGCATGTGTGCAGGTTAGAGAGAAGGTAATTAAGAAGGGACAGCAGGATTGTGAAATTATATATGGTACCAAAGAAAGCATGTCAAACTGTCCCTTTATCTTGCCTGCCAGTATAGGACCATGGAATATCAACTGAAACCTCAAGGCAACATACTGACAACTGAACAAAATGCCACTTACTATCACAGACTATAAATAGCTTCCAAAGCGCTCTGTCTCATATCATTAAAGCCAAAAGGCTAAAAGAATTTAAAAAGCAATTAGCTACCTGTTTCAGTATTAAGAATTTCTCCAGTTTGGTTATAGATTGTATGATTGCATGCAGGGTATAAACTTCTAGTTCAGGATTTACCATTAGTTGCATAGGAGCACTATGGTCAGACTGAAAGTTCTCTAAAAGACAGGAAACAAGCTGTGATGTAGAGCCAAATTTAACTTTAAAAAAAATATTTAAAGGGAGAGAAAATAGAAAAGCAGTTAAATTTACACTACATTGGGAAATGTTGCAAAAATAATTTTTAAAAAGGTAAAAGTAATTTTGAAAAATGTAAATTAACAGATCTGAGAAAAAAATAATCTTGTCAAGAAGGAAGAAGGAGCTTGGAAGGTCCCATTACTTAAAAACGGCTTAAAAGTTTTGCTGAACAATGTAGAGAACAGCAATGTGGGATGGCAACAGAAAATAAAAAAGCAAAATAAAAGAAGTAGTCTGGAGAAGTAGTGGCCATGCAGTAGGGTGTCAGTGCCAAGGGAGGGCTGGATCCCTGTGTGGCTCTGGGATGGCTGTCCCTGGAGCGCTGTGTGCAGGTCTGGGCACTTCATTCACCGCTACGGGGCTGACACCCTGAAAGTCTGTCGGAGGAAATTGTGTAGGGGCTGGACCCTGGCCCATGAGCAAAGGGCGTAAATTACTCAACAGTTTGGGTAAATTATGCCTACTGGAGCAGCCAAACAGTCACTAACAATTAATATTTAAATAGTGTTAGATGATGACAATCTAGGACTTCCTGGTGTCACTGATTATCTCTCTACTTTCTATCCTTTGCTCAAGGGCATTATTAACATCTGGCTTCTCTGTGTCTTGGAATGTGATGCCACGGCTCCCCCAAATGACCTTTACAGATTGATGAGAAATTATCCCATCTCTCAGCATCCCAGATATGCCTTGGGTTGCAGGCACCCAAGGGCAGTATATCTGCATTACCATTTTAATTAGATTTGATGTTTCCAAAGAAACAGCATACCTCATGCCTGCTAGACCTAACTGGAATCCTTCACAGTACAGGCATGCTTAAACAGAAAACAAAGACATTCTAGCAAAAATTCTTTGAAAATAAAATTACAGACGAGAAACTTATAAGTAATAGAATATAAATTATGATCACACCTAACTGTGAAGTTGTGCCTCAGGTGTTTCAGTGACTCAGCCACCCTGGAAATGGAAAGTGGGATGATATAACCAGCCAGCTGTCTGCTGCTGTCAATTGTGCAGAATGGTTTTTCCTCCTGTATCTACAAAAGATATTTTTTTCCCTATCTCATCTGATTCTCTCCCTCTCTCTCACTCTCATCTGTTTTTTTCGTTGCCATTTACTGTCACTGTAACAAGTTGGGCCTGAGCCCTTTCCTTGAGCAATGAGGGAAGACATGAAATTCCTAGATGTATATATCTAATAAGATAGATAGTACTGTCTTACCTTGCAATCTTGAGAGCATTCATTCATGCTTAAACAACTTTTCAGATAATCAGAATGATACTGGGACGGCTACAAAGCTTCAAAAGTAACATAACAGCAAGTTTTTACTGTGTGTATGTCTTACAAAACTTAAAGTCTTCACTTTGCTTTGAACTCTTCAGGAAAATTACATATGAAATCCAATGATGCAGGCAGCAGGTCCAGCATTAGAGCTCAGCAGTGCAGAAGAAAAACCTTTCCCAGGGCAGCCCCAGCTCTACATAATTTCTCTTGAGAGAGCAGGACCACTACAGTCACCAACTCACACCTTCTCCAGATGTCTAGGGCATATTTTAAGAAGCTTGTCTTTCTCCAAAACATATAAATTATTGAAAAGAAAATAAATAGGACAAAAGCATGATGTCCTACAAATGTGTTTGGTACATCCAATGCTCAGGTGAAAGATTGCTGGCAGAGTCCCACTGCCAGACAAACCATACAATCACACAGGAAAAACTGCATATGAAAAATCC
>NW_010301490.1:16894-36435 GCF_000700745.2 Antrostomus carolinensis
ATAAATCCTTGCTCAGCCTAATTAGAAAAAGTGAGAATAATCCAGGAGCTCCTCAGTACAAGTAATATAAACCTACCAGGAGCTGTTCCTGAGTGCTGGCTCCTGGGACCCTGTAGTTAGTAATGTTGGCATTTGCCAGTCAAAACAGAATGAGGTGAAGTGTAAGTGTTTTGATTTACACCCCTCCCAACATGTAAACACAAATCAAGTCATTAGTCTAGGCCATTATTCTGTAGGGATGGTCAAATATTTAACAGAAAGATGACAGTATAAGGTCCAGAGATCAGTTGCTGTAGTTAAACCTTGTTTATGTTTTCTTGGCTTGTTTTACAGGCAAGAATGTTAATGTTCATTCAATTACTTCTTCTGTATTTATTAGGTTTTTGTTTAATCTCCAAAACCTTTGCTTCATTGCAAATATATACTGTAATTATAACTTCAGTGAAAAGTTGTATATATTCTTATATTATGTATAAAGCCTCTTTGGGGGTATAGTAATATTTCAATTGCTTAGTTTTGAAATGTGTAAGAGGAAACTGCTCATTTTGCTCTCGTTGTTAAAATGTACTTAGTTTTATACAGAGCTTATCTCTGTCATCAGGGTTAAGGTACTGACTTGTGTTTGTCTTTATGTAGCAACACAACAAGTGGCCAGGAAAGCAAAGCTTTAATCCTCAAAAAAAACAAAATAAAGCTCTCTAGCTTGTAGTAGTGATGCCACATTGCTAGGGTGATTTTTGCAGTATTTCTTTAAAAATGGTTTTCTATTCCTAGATACAGCTTATAGCTAGTGCATAACTGAAAAATGTGAGAAGGACTTTTTTTTTTAAATTTAAAAATCATGCCTCAGTTTCCTATCTTTTTTGATTGTGAGTAGCTTCATTAACAAGTATCAGTCCCTGATCTGACTGGACACAGATTCAGACTGGCTGTGCAAAGGTTTAAAATTATAAGAAGTAACTGATTTGAGTACATTTCTTACTAGCAAACTGCCTATTTCGTTCCAGAAGCACCACACATGCAGAACTGAATTTATCACAATCTCAAATATTTGTTCATTTGTGTTAACCTTTTTATTATATGGGAAAGCTCTCCCTTGTGAGAAATGGAACAGGAAATGTCATCTTGGTAGTGATCCCTTGGGGGAAGTGATGATAAAAGACTAAAATGGCAATTCTGAATTAACCAACAGAGCCCACACATAAGGGTTGCATAGATGTCAGCGTGGTGTTATCGCTGGTTGTGCTCTATCTGTATATAAAATATTTGCTGCCCACAGCAAAGGAAGCTAAAGAATATGGAGTTAAATCTTTCTCTTTAACTACTCTGGAACAACCCTTTTAAGCCCTTTCCTGTCTGTGGAGAAAATAACTTTTCATTAAATCTGGATAGCCCTCTACTAGTAGTCCTAATATTCTCTAGATCAATGGAAGCCTTCAGTGAATACACTGGGACTGAAGCATGAGAATATTGTTATTTATTTTTTATTACGTATGGAGTAGGAAGAAAACGAATAACTGCAAGCTTAGTTAAAGCATCCCTTCTGCTATTAGTTTCCCTATTAAATAGCGTAAGCACTGAATAATCTAACAAATTCAGCTCCTGATCCTAAATCTGAGAGACAGAGTGCCTTCACAGGCTTGGAGCCCAGATACTTAAAATGATGTCAAGCACACAAACTTTTATGAGCATTCTTTCAGAAACTTGGCTTGGAAATAGAGTGCCCCTGGAAGCTGGAGCCATGATTTATAATGAACTACCCACAGACATTCAGATGCCATTATGGTAAGAATTTGTTTCCTCCAGTGGGTAACCAAGGAAGACTCTTATTCCAATGAGGGCTTCATTGGAAGGAAGATGGGAGCAGAACCATGCACAATATGATATTTGCAAAGAGAAAAGTAATGACAGGAAGGAAAGGGAGAGGCTTTAATATATAAACATAAAGCCACAAAGATTAGACCAAGAAATGCACAACTGCCCCAGAAAAAAATGTGCAGTCTTCTCAATGTTAATGGGATGATGTTTCCAGATTTGATCAACCATAAGTGCAAAAATGCACAGAAGGAATTCATTCATCCTAATCTTGATTTGTCAATATTTGCAAGAGGTGGATAGGAACAACAGGACTAGTTAATGCCCCCTTAAACTGCCAGAATAACTCCCTTAGAAACTAAAATCCTGCAAAACCACAAACATGAAATCTTTAATGACTAGGCGTACTACACAGCCAGACTGTCTAGAGCATAGGCTGAGAATGATCAACTTCAAGTCTTGTGACCCAAGTAATGAATCTTCTTTCAAGCCTGTAAAGTAATCTTCAAAAGGAGAAGTATTTTGGCTAAGTTTTGGAGCCCTGGCTGATTTTTCAACAAAATGCAGGCACTGTAAAATGCCTTTCATTTGGAGGTCTCTGTAAAAGGAAAACTAGTCTTTCGGTACATTTAGGCTAGGTATGTTCCTATTCAAAAAGTGAAGAAGCTGCTGCTTAGTTACTTCAGCAGAGAGGACCCAGCTGAAGAAGCCAACTGGGGGAAAATTTCTAGACTTTTAGAAGTGGTCTCTGGATTTTAGAAGCAAAATGTTTCTCATTGTGGTTTCTCCTGTGGGATGAAATGACTGATGAAACAGTGTATTTGGAAGATGTGGCCAAATCCAAAGTAACCACTTTCTGCAGATGGGCTGGATGACAACAGCTTTTGTTGTAGCTGGGTAAAACAGTGTTTTAGAAATGCCCAGAGCTATTTACGAAGGAAGGAAACTAAATCAGCATCACATAACTTTTAGAAATGGTCCCTTTTGCAGTGTCATGGGTATGAAATGTAGAAGTCATGCAAGATTATACTTGAAGACCCTTAAGCAAGAAGGGCTAGTACTGCAGTCACAGGACTATGTCCTACCACTTTTGGAAGCTTTGGTGGAAGTTTCTAAGAAGGCCGATAGAATAGATTTAAAAAACATCTCAGTAATTTAAAATATTAATGGTGAACATGTGTTGTAACTGTAGTTAATTAAGCGTTGATAAAAGAATCTGAGCGTAAACAATTACACACTCCCTAGAATATTTCCTGAGTGGCACTAACAATAGCAGCTCTTCCGTACATGGGCTGAGACAGTCTGCATGAACGGTGTCTGAAGCTCCTCGTCGGGTTTGTGGTGATGATTCCTGCTCTTGTTTCCACAGCCAGCTGCTAGGAGAGAGGCCCTGCTGTCATGAACATGCTCTGAGCCTGCCTCTCAAAGCAGTGCTTTCTCAGGGGACCATCAAACCTTTTGTAGAGACCAGGGTTGGGCTATGAGATGGCAGAGACAAAAGTGGAGTAAAACCGGTGATGGTATGTGAGGGAGTGTTTAGCCTGTGTTCACTCAACAGTGAATGAAGGGCTGAGCTGGGCTGTGACTCCTCAGTCCATAGGCATGCTGCTGGAGATTGTCTCAGTTGACATTGCAGTCTGCACTGCTGCCTGCACTTACAGAGAGAAGGCAGGTGTTTGTGACTCCTTGAGGTGGGGTATCTCAGAGGCTTCTTAACTGGTTGCAGGACTCTTCAGGAATGCTCCTGGGAAGAATTCAGCTAGGAAGCTTAAAGAGAAAAATATCTGTATTTGCTGATTATATGATACACTGAGCAAACTGGATTGAGTGACAAGGGATAGTCTTTGTTAAATTGTCGTGGTTTAACCCCAGCTGGTAACTAAGCACCACACAGCCACTTGCTCACTCCCCCAGATGGAGTGGGTGAGAGAATCAGAAGAGTAAAAGTGAGACAACTTGTGGGTTGAGATAAAGACAGTTTAATAGGTAAAGCAAAAGCTGTGCACACAAGCAAAGCAAACCAAGGAATTCATTCACTACTTTCCCTTGGCAGGCAGGTGTTCAGCCATCTCCAGGAAAGCAGGGCTCCATCACATGCAATGGTGACTTGGGAAGACAAATGCCATCACTCTGAACATCTCCTGCTTCCTTCTTCCTGCAGATTTTTATGCTGAGTATGACATCACATGGTGTGGAATATCCCTTCGGTCAGTCGGGGTCAGCTGTCCCAGCCGTGTCTCCTCCCAGCTTGTGCAGCCCCAGTCTCCTCGCTGGTGGGGTGGGGTGAGAAGCAGGAAAGGCCTTGACTCTGTAAGCACTGCTCAGCAGTAACGAAATCATCCCTGTGCTATCAACACTGTTTTCAGCACAAATCCAAAACACAGCCCCATACTAGCTACTGTGACGTAAATTAACTCTATTCCAGCCAAAACCAGCACACAAATACCAGTAGTAAGTGCTTTTGAAAGCACTAACTTCAAAATCTGATCTGAACTTGTAATTCCTTAGTCAATGGCTGCTATGGAAGCAATCACTTAAACTCTATCTTCTCTGCTTACAGGGAGGCTCCACCACTCGCTTGCACAGAGGGTCAGTAGTTTAAAAGCTGGACCAGGTGGCGACTTTCCTGTACGCTCGGTGTTACAGCAGGAAGGTGAAAATCAGCAGCCGTTAAATTTCAAGCTCTGGCCCAGGGGGTCCAGTGTGAGACATAAAAATGCCATGGTGAAATATTCTTTGAACAGAAATACAAACTTTGGTTGGAGACAACACTAGTGCTGGAGAGAGCCCAATGTCACGGAGAACTGCTACACCTCTGCAGATTGGGAGGGAAGGGGGATGAAGGTTGAGGGAATGTGTGGGAACATCTGCACCGAGCAAGAATTCTGTGTTGCCCATCTGAAGTCTTGGGGGCCAGAACAGAGTTTTTGGCCGTGCCTCCCTTGTGTTTCTTGGAAAGGGGGTGCTGGGATGTTGGGATGATCTTAGTTTTGAGACTAACTACGAAAGAAAACTGGCATTCCCTAGAGGAATAAAGAGAACCTCAAAAAGCTATTTATATTCTAGATTACGCCAAGAAAAATATTTTACACTTAGCTTAATATCATAATTGCAAATCCAAAACCATCACTGCTAACTTCTAAATACAGGACAGAATCTGGGAGGAGACAGTAAGAAAATATATGTTTTGGCTGTATGATTGCAGCAGAGAAGTAGCCAAAATTCATCATGGGCTTGGACAAAACCAGGAGTCTTAAAAGAAATAATACTTCTAAGTAGTCTTTATTCATGCAAATATTTAAAGGGCCTATAAACCACATAAAGTTCACTGTAGCACAGACGGCCACTACACTTCAGCAAGCTTAAGCTGTTCATTTCCCAGGCAGTAAAGCACCATTTTTATGCTGTCTTTTGTAGCACAGTGTAGAAACTTCAGTAATGGATGTTCACACTTATGCAAAGAGGAGATTTTCAGCATGTCTCATTGCTGGTGAACTTGTGATACTACTGGTGTCACTTTATGGCTGAAGGGTTGTTGTGTGGCTGCGCTGTGACTGAAGTCCTGGGTCAGGACAAACACTTAAGAGTATAACTGGAGAACCTGTGGTCTAATATTCTCTCCAGTCTACGTTCTGATAAACACAATATGTCTGCAAAAGCATTCGGTTTTCTGTTCTGCTTGGTGCTTGGTCTTCAACCAGCATGTGGAATCATTCACTGAAGGTGCATTTAGGTATCAACACAGAATTTGTTAGGTCTCAAGTTCACAGTCGACACCATCTTATTTATGTATGATTTCATTCCTGAAAAAGATCACCACATGACTGTGTCACTTCTTTTAAAGGTTGGAAGGGAGCAGTAGTGCATGACCATGTGGATTGGCTAAACCACATCTGCTCGAAGATAATCTGATGAATACTGCTCTCCTCACAGCTGCACCATAGCTTACTGGGAAGCATTTGAGGACTCCTGACAAGTAGAACAGGTGATTGCCACTAACTGAAGGTGTGGACTGGTGACAGAGAGGTACCTTTCTCTTGACTGCACTGCAGTAACAGATGAAAAGAGCTAAAGTAAATACACTTAGAGACTGTTAAAGATTGTAGAAACCGTCCATTTCTACAGATTAAAAGAAAGCTGGAGACTAAAACCTGAGAAAATTATTTTCTTCTCTACCAAAAAGATTTCTCAGTTTATGCACTATGTGTGTGTGTACCATGTGTGCACCATTTTTTTAAAAAATAACACAAACTATTCTTGTTCTGAAGAAAGACCTGAACGAATGTAACACTAATTCAAGTCTGAGAGAAAGGACAGGTTGTTCTGTTTGGGCTCCTGTCTGGTTACAGCTCAAATCATAAGAACAGTCATGGAAGTTACTGTCACTCTTGATTTCACCTTAAAAGCAGATAAACTGAAGTAAGCTCAGCAGTAAGACCTCATCTGCTATTTGTTTGACTCCCCCTCAGGCTCACCAGGCAAAATCCCTGGCTCACTCCTGTAACTGCAGACTACTGAATATCCCTGAATCTGGCTAAAGAAAAATATGACTCTAGGACTTGGTTGTGCAAAGAGATTACTGAAGGAATTCCCTGAATTTTTGGGAAGACAAACATTAATCTGTAACACTATTTGCATTAATCTTGATCAAGAACCACTCAAGTTGGACTAAGCTTAATTGGAATCAGGACATTAATGTCGCAATCTGATCTACCTAGGAAGGTTTAGAGCTAAATCTGTGTTTGGACTGAACTGTCTGTCATACCCATGTTAATACCCCAGAGACGATGTGACATTCTCAACTCTTCTGGTGGGTTCTGATTCTGGTGCAGTGGTAGGTGTGCAGACCTGTCCTGGCTGGCTCCTTCAAACTTGAGTATTCTTCTGCCTTATTTGGGGAGATCATGGAAATGACTAAAGCTAGGATATTTTTTTCCCCTTAATCTGTTTCTCTGATCTAACCAGTCATTCTAACCAGAGAAATATTTCTTTTTCTTCTAAGGAAAAAAAATTCACCCTTGTTAAGGATGTCTGTGTGACTTCAGAAAGGTACTTGAGGTACCAGCAGCAATCACTGTTATTTTGTGAAATGCACCTTGAGATGTAAACCTCTCCTTCCAGACATAGCTGAATGATGTGGCCAAAAGTGGTGTCCCAGGTAGTTTATTTACACACAGACACAACACTGGCTTCACTTCAGCAAGTAAAGCACCTTTGTTCTTATTAAGTCTTTGATCAATTTGGACACCGTGGTGAGGCAGCAATTCTTTGTGACTGCAGAGAATCATCACCATCCCCAGTTCTTTGAATGAGACACTGGATTATAGACTCTCATTACCTAAGAAGTCAGGTTAAACTCAGGTATCCTGCATTCTGGAGTATTGCCCATCTTTTCCCTTTTCCATATGGAAAAGGGTTCATAAAAATGACTGTTAAGAGTTTGATGAAATGTGTTTTAAGAGCTCCTTTCCACATCACTGGAAAGTGCAGATGTCAGCTTCATGGAATATGCTTTATAAAAAGGAAACTCCTGTATCTTCCGTCTGTGGCTACAAGAAAAATCTAGAGGAGGCTACATGGTCACTGAAGCTGCAGCTGCTGAGCTGTTCCTTTTAAGTTCCTTGGAACAGGAGAGATGGTTCAGAGCAGCTATTACTGAACATGATTTCATGTTGAATATACGAGTTTCATATATACCTTATATTTGGAGGCCCATAGTGATGGATATAACCTGAAATCAGCTTTGCTGGCCAAGATGGAAAGTTCTGCTGAATACTTGTTTGACTGCATGATCAGCTAGGATAAAAACTCCTCAGCCCAACTAGTTGTGCTTTTCTCAACTTGGCATCATAAAGGGCAATGTTAAGTCTTTATAAATAATAAAAACATACTATAAAATAACTTATTTTATAACTACTTACAATACAGTGGAAGACAATCTTAAGTTGTTGTTTTCCATGACCACAGTAAAAGGGCAGGTATGGAAGAACAGTCCTTCAGACACAGACAAGAGTTTCTTTTTGAACCATCTGAGATCTCATGGCTGTTTTTGCTACTGTAAGCCTTGCTCATTCAAACACCACCTCCTGCCTACAGAAACTGAGGCACCACAGCAGGCTGCCCTTTGTCTGATCCTTCAGCCCTGAGTGAGGTCCATGCTTTTCTGAGACTATATCTACCTAAATTTAAATACTACTTTTTTCCCCTAGAAACAAAAGCAACATCCCACGTGCAACACAAAAAAGACTTCATAGCTGACACTGTGGCCCAATTCATTACTGTATTCTCTTGCCTCTTCCAAGCTATCCTAAAGTAACCCTAACAAACCTGGAACAGAAATGGAGCTTGACTTCTTGACTCCTCTACCTATCATGACTGCCCCTTGTTGTAGGGATGTATCCAAAACCAGACGTCAGTTGCAGATTGTATTGCTCTTATTGGTTGACATTAGTGCTGGATTTATAAAGGTAAAAATTCTGTCCTGCTTCCACATAGAAAGGTAAGAATTTTTAGCAAGTGTAACTGAGGCTGGTGGGGAAACAAAGTTTGGTGTTGGAATCTAGCCAAGTAGCTCAAGAAGTCTAGATGAGACCGAAAAGTTCTTAAAAGTATTGTGGAGAGGAATATATCTAAGTCCATGAAAAATAAAGGCTGGAGGTCCACTTGCTTGCAACAAGGATGAATCCCAACAACTCCAAATTTATGCAACAACAAGCACTTGTCATATCCTGGATGGAGAAGAGCAGCAACACAGACTGCAGTATGAGCTACTCCAATATTTCAAGCATTGGTGTTGGTGACTCATGCAACTATAAGTTCACAAGTTGACACAAGTAAGATGGTGTAACATCTTCCATGCTGAGATAAAAGTGAATGTAAATGCTCTCAATGAGAGAAGAACGTGCTTGGGCATCTTGACACCATGGCTGCTTTATGCAGACTGCAACTAGCCTTAGCCAGGACAAATATCAAATGGAGTAACAGGCCTAGCTGCAAGAAGAAAACTGAACTAATTTGTCTACTAATGAGTATTCTTCCAACATTTTCTCAGCCTTCTTGTGAGTTTTAAAGACTAGAATTTATTGTAGCATGTCTTTAATCCACACCATAACAATAATTTAAATCTTCCTTTTTTTCTACCCTGAAACTGCTTGTAAATATTTAATTAAAACATGTTCACTTTCATACAATCAACCTAATTTTGAATCTGAGCACGAATAGTGTAGAGAGTAATAAGAAACCAGGCCAAGCCTTAAAAGCATTCTAAATCACTGAAGTCACTATTTAGTCTAACTTTCCTTTTTTGAAGCAGGAGTGCCAGTTGGCATCTTCTGTAGCATGTGTCGTCTTCATACCTTTTTATTGCTCAGTTAATAGTAACTAAAATAATCACAGAACTGCTCCACAGCACAATGTATGGGCAGTGCCCCAACCATACAATGTGTTCATTCAGGCAACTAACCATAGAAAAAAAATTAAATCCTTCAAAGTGGTAAAACTTGAGACTTTTGTCCTACATGGAAACATCAAAGAAAAGGTCAGCACCAGGAAGCACAGTGATGTTTTCTAGGGAAAAACCCGTAAGCAACACTGCAGAAAAAGCAGTCTTAAGTTCAGGTCCTTATAATGTTGTTCCTTTTCCAAAGATACTTCCCTTGAAAAACCATGAGTCATGAAAAACAGCATTCAAGCACTGCTAAGGGTGTAAAAGGAACAGAATGACAGCAGTAACACCACCTTCCCGTACCTGTAACTTGTGTCATGCATATTCTTGACACCGAGATCTGGAAATGCAGCTGAATAAGAAGTCCTGTTCACCTGTTTCTTTGTTGTTGACACTACTGTTTGCTCACCCTCATGGTGATCCAGAACAAGGAGCTAGCTTTTTGAAACACATGGTCATAACCAAGGAAATTAACTATGCATCCAACTTTGTAACTGTCAAATTAGAATGAAATAAAAATTTCTCTTTATCACATCTGTAACGGACTTCAAATGCATTCTCTCAAATGCTGTTCTTACTTTGAAAAAGCACACAGAAAAAACAGGCAAGTGTACTTTATCATTTAATTAAAAAAAAACTGTATTGCTAACAGCACACTGGTCCCTTAAACAGTAATCAAGTGCTGTTCTAAAAATTAATTTTGCAATTAAAGAGTATAAACCTAAGTAATAATTTTTAAAAAGGCATATATAGCAATTATTTCAAGTTGTTCACAGCAAGGGAAGCAGCACCATAGCTTAATGAGGAACAAATCCCATCCATAATATAAACAGTTAGGAATAAGTCATTTCATACCAAAAAATACAAATATTCACATCAGTACCATACTTATTAATATATTTCAGAAAAAATAATATTCATTGTTTCCTAATGCTACTTTGCAGAGTTCTTTGTAACCTAGCTATGTTGGCATCCAAGGCTGCTAAGCTATTTTTAAAGTCCTCTTCATCTCGAGAAGTAAATGTTGAGAAAGAAGATGCACTCCACTCAGACCTCCCTGATATATCATCAAATGAAATGGAACTAAAATCAGCCCTTTCACTGCCTTTTTTCTGAGAAATCTCTTTCGGAAATGCCATCGGTATGTGAGGGTTTGTACCAGTCTGAGGCTGGTCTGGTTTATCTGTGAAGTCTTTTGCAGCTCCACTTGGAGTACCTTTTGGCCTCATGTGGACTTTGTCTCCTTCTGGCCTGACTTTATCCTCTGTAACTTCAAGCATGTTTTCCACAGTGTTTTTCACATTGTACCTAGCACTTAATTTATCCAGAATAGCTGGATCCTTTGATATCTCACATGCATTCTGCTGCACAGAGTTTGAGAGCTCACAGTGGTAGTCCAACATCTTACAAGCCCCTCTACTTTGGGGTAGTGCACTAGTCCTTTCAGAGACTGGCAACTGTTTTTTAGAGGCGCTGCTAGTCAATGGAATATAAACAGTCTCATCCAACTTGTTTTGGTCATCTAGTAAAGTACCAGAATCACTGACTGTTTCTGCATCTTGCTTCAGGGAGCTTGGTCGTATTCTGTGAGATGATGTTCCTTCTTCTGAGAAGGTACTGTTCATTTTACTTCCTTCACCAGCCACCTTTTCATAGGCTAGATTTTGCATTTCTAATTCTCCACTTTTATTTGAGAATTGAAGCTCTGTATCTGTCAAAATATGATTCATTTCTAACTTTTTAAGGTAAGTCATTACTGAAGTGCTCCCAGGAAATGGATCAGGGTGCATCTGCTTTTCATGGTCTTCTAAAAGAGACTTTGAAAGACCTTTTTCAGGTTTGGGTCTAATGTTGTCTACTGTGAGGTCAGACAGAAGCTTGGCCATGCTGCCCTGCAAGGTTCTGTTAAGACAAGATCAATTAATCAGATTTAAAAACAGTCACTAAAAAAATAGTTTAAAAACTTCTATATAACACCAAAACATTGTATTAATCAAACTGTGGCAAGGTTACACTTCTCTTTCTACATGCCGTCATAAAATGTAGTATAAATGTGAACCACTTCCAAATTTATTGTATTTCTTTGTTTTCAGCACGATGTGCCTATAAAGTAACTAAAATAGCACAACCCCATGAAGTTCTCGAGGTTATTCTCGATTTACCTGCTTTGAGTACTACAAAATTAAATCAACTGATGTCAAGAAACTTTTAAAGAGCATTTAGAAAGTTATAAAAATTAGTGAGAATTTTTTTCTGAATCATGTTTCCCATTGCATCTAGATAAAAAAATATAATAAAATAAATAATTCTTCTCACTTTCTGCTTTGTCCATCAAAGGAAAGGAATGCTTAAATGCTTATGTATATAGCATATACATGTACACATGTAATAAGACGTCATTATACTACCATCTTGTGGCCAGTAGTCATAGAAGTGTGCAATGTGTCTGAACTTCTACTAAAGAATCTGAAGTGTTGATTAAAAATACTCTGCCATTTCAATCAGCATCAACTATAAAAAAAGACAAACAGTTTAACCTCCTGTGCACATCATGTCCAAACAAATTTTATGTACATACCACCTGCATGTGCAAAAAGCTATTTAAGTCTCACAGCTCGTGACTATATTCATCTTAAAAGACCGTGATGAAACAAATTCACATTAACAGTTCTGAAAAACTGTGAGTAACAGCACCTTCTGTAATTAGTATCTGGGCATAATCTACTTCCAATGTGTGTACAGTCAAAGAAAGGACTGCTCATTCCCACAGGAAGAGCTTGCTGTGGGGTCCTGAAGACAGATCTTTCTGCAAGTTCTTCTCAAAACAGACCAATTTCTGAACCAGCATAAAGAAAGAAAAAAAATCCCTCCTTGATTCAAGTTAAGAGTTAGTTTCCAAATTCTGCAGCTTCAAGGGAAATATTTGGTTTTCAGGTCCATGCACTTCCCATGGAGCTCCTTATCAGCAGGTCTGCTATTAAAACTTCACACATTATGGCAGACAGCATTTTACTTTACAACAGAACTCAAGTCATGGAGCAAGACAACACTGTTTTAACAAAATTATAGCACCATTGTAGCAAAAGTAATCATAAAGAGAAGTTTTAGCCTACATGATCTCCTACCACCAAGATACTAAGATTACAATAACCCAAAGTATGAAGAAAAAAGAAAAAATTGTGATGTCAAGAGGCAACAAAATAGCTTAGCAATAGTACCTGGTTAATTCACGCAGTCTGTTAACTTCTGCATCGCGCTGACGTAACGTTATGCCCAAAATCTTATTTTCTTTCTCTGAAGCTTCCAGTTTAAACTGAAGGCTCTTCACACTTGCTAGTGCCTCTTCCACTTCTAAAATGCCAAGAAGAATTCACCTAATTATTTAAGTTTTAAAACACTAAATGAAAAATAAACAAATTCAAAACACGTACCAATCTTGAGCTTGGTGGAATGAATGTCATAATGCTGCTTGTTTTCAAGCAATTCTTTGTCTTTATCTTGGATATCTTTTCCAAGATGTTTATTTTCTTCTTTCTGACTTTCTATTATCTTAAGTAGTTCTTCATTTTTGGCCTGCAGTGACTCAAGGCCTTTCAGTGATTCTGTCAATTGACTCTGGAGCATCATATTCAAGGA
Organism: Antrostomus carolinensis; assembly: GCF_000700745.2. Lineage (NCBI taxonomy): Eukaryota > Metazoa > Chordata > Aves > Caprimulgiformes > Caprimulgidae > Antrostomus > Antrostomus carolinensis. Next base: position 29,790 of record NW_010301490.1, read on the forward strand.
CTGCAAAGAAACTACTACCAAAAGTAAAACATAAAAAGTGTAAGCGTTTTGTGTGGTACAGCCCGAATTTCTAAATTATTTCTTTCTAACAAACAAGGTTTTTAAATCATCTTGGTAATATGAATTTTGCTTACAGATAGAAGAAGGGGTTTTTGAGGCAGCAAGAGAAAACTCAAGCTTTCCTCTTAATTATCTAATATGTCATCTTCATTTTAAGAGGCACATAAGGAAAAATAATCTGCTCAGCAGCTGCAGAGCTGAGTCTTACTATGTGGAGTCTAAACAGGCACAAGAATCCATGCAAATGCAGTTGCATGAATAGATCCACAACACTTAGTTCAGTTGCCACTAAAGGCCACAATACATACTCTTATTATTTATTTATTTATTTATATCTTTACATGTCTGTAGCTATTTAAATAAAGAGAAATGTCCCTAAAAAGCATCATTTTCTATTAGTACTTTACATTCATAGTTGCAGCTCTGTGCAGATGTCTTCTCACTTCTTTCTCTTTCTCCGAGTTGATGGTTTAATATTCTTAGTCTCCTAAATGTGAATTGTGAAAAAACACAAATTCAGAAAGCTCAGAATGAGTTCAAATCCACTGCATCTTAAATTAGTTTGGCAGGAAGCTGATACTGAGAATTAAATGTCACAGAATGTTTCAGAAATGTAAAACAGTTTTAATAACGCATTTTTCATACATTCCTGTATTTCTTCAACACAAAAGACCCTTTGCAAGTTCTGGTAAGTATCTTTCCCTCTGTTCTGAAGTGAAGTGCTACCTAGTCATGTGTCTGAGAGCTCCCCTGCAATGAAAGCCATTTTTGCATTAGAGAACACACTACAGAAAGAATGTAAGCAGGCTAACTATCTTGATACTGCAGTTTTCAGAGGGAATGATACACTGACCTGACCTAGACAAAGGCCCAGTCATGACGTAACCAATGCTGCCAAAACATCAGTATTAACTGAAGTCTTGCTATGTGTTAACTACACAGCCCTATCAACACACTTTCTAATATATAAATACTGCACAGACAAGAATGAAAAGGCCATGACACACCATAACGATGATAAAATGTGTAATTTAGAACAGACCAGTTAAAGATGCTTTAGGTGCATTTGCATTAAATACAGAATCACTGACAAGTTACTAACCTACGCAGTTGGGCATTTTCACTTCTCAGAGGCTGTAAAGCTAGTGCTATTTCAGCTTGTATATTCATACTTCCCACTACAGCTGGGAGCAATGATATGCTGTCTTCTATTTCACTCATCAACCTTAACATTTCTGAATCATCTGCAAGAGGTGAGGGGAAAAAAAGACCCTATAAACATATAAACCTGTAATATGACAGTAATATTTTATATGTGATTAAGCAATCTATAAAGTGATATAACAGTATCTTTTTCTTTTTTTTTAAGAAAACCCCATCTTTATTTTAACTATATTTATTTATTAATTTTTTTTTAAACTTGACTATGAAAACTATACTTTAGGTTCCCAACAAATTACAACCCATCATCCATCTCTCCGACCCCACCCTTGATGGGATTGCTGTTACAATCTACACTGCTCCCTTTCTAAGGGGAAACACTGTATATGAAATGAGTACAATCTTTATCCTAGCTGTTAAAATACTCCAAAAAAACATTTAATACTTATCCAGAGTGAAACACGAAGCTATTAAAGTTGAGGAAAACCACTCTAAGATGTCACATACCTTCTGACATATACAGCTTCCAGAAACTCACTCATTTAACGCAGCTCTTGTGTTACCTGTATGTAATCACTCTATTGCACAATGAAAATGCCCTCACCTTGATCTGTTATCAGTGCTCTGAGCTCTCCCAGAAGATATTTTACAGTCTTAACTTTATGGGCTGTTTCTTCTGGACTTTCTTTTCTAGTTTTTAGAACTTTCTTCGCAAAACTTGTCTTACAGTTTGTATCTCTCACTGGGGCTATGTCAAGTACATTCAATTCATCTTCTTCACTGACCGTGTCCTCGCTGTGTTCTTCAGAAGTATCCTCCTCCTTCTTACTTGAAGCATTATGTTTTGCTAGACAATGAAGACAGCACTCCTGCTCAGTCCTATTGTTCATCATTTCATGTGACTGTAACAGGGCCAGGTGTGCTTGTAGGCATCTTATCAAATCTGCTTCTTTCATCTGTTGCACGTGGTTTGAGGTCATCTCTCTGCCAGAAGCCGATGGGATGAATGCAGGCACTGTAGAGGTACTTGAAGCAGCAGATGCTATACAAGGGATCACGCTAAGAAAAGCGGTGGCAGAGTGTATTTGCCCAGCAGCAGTAGGAGCAGCAGAAACTACCGGATAAACCACAGGTTCTCCCATCTCTGGCACACATTCATTGCCACCATCTACAGGAACACCCTGCATAAAGAATATTCATTTTAAACAAAAAATTAACATGATTTTTGAAAAAATCTTTAAAAACAAAAAAACCCTTGTCTGACTCTATGTAGTCTTGATCATTCTTTGCAAATTGTAAAAGTAACTACAACTCCTTGATTGCCTAATTTACCAGTATCTTAAGGAGTAATTAAAATATAAATCTGTTTAGACTACCTTTATGTGAAATGTTACTAGCAACATTTAAGCAGAGCTCTTTTTAAGCTGTTTTGTAAAGAAAAAGCCTCGGGAGCATTTTGGTTTTGTTTTTTTTCTTTATGAACACTCACTCCTTGAATCAGACCAGAACAGGGAAGAACAAAATAAAAGACAACACTGTTACCTTTCAATATTTAAAGTAGATGAATTTTTTAAAAGTCAAGGACAGCACTAGCTATATGTGGACTGCCTGTGGATAGAAGGTAAGTCTACAGTATTACAGTTTCAAGGTGCAAGCCCTTTACCATGTTTCCCAAGGCGGCAGTTGGTACTCTCTATTAATTCTATTCCATACCCTGAAATATACAAGTATTTTAAAATGTGGCTCTAAGATAACACACAATTCCTGAAGAAATAATCAACTCCATCACTGGCAGGGGAAAGCTACATATGAGATATGATTTCTTTTATCAGGAATTGGTTAATGATCCTAACGTGCATTACTGAGAAGGTAACTATTAACAGTAATGAATAATTTCCTGCACCTTCCACATTTGCTGTCCATTACAGAATTCACTGTGCAGAAACAAGAAGCCAGTTGAAATGCCTCTAATTTCATTTTTGGTGCCTATATATGTATTTTAAATAGCAGTATTTTCCGTCATTATTTATTCTGTTCATCATTATAGGTTGAAATATGCATTTTTTTTTCTCTAAGGAAAATTATTACATAAACCCAAGAAAACCCCCAAATTTGAATAGGTATAAATAAATAGACAGTGCTAATTTAAAATGTTTATTAATAGTCAGAATCAAGCTTTTACTTACGGACTGAGTAGATGAGGGAATAGCTGAATGTTGCAGGGACAGAGCTGATGTGGAGGTAGGTAATTGGTAATTAAAAGCTGTAACATTTTGACATCCTAAAAGAAAACATTACTCGTAGGTCAGGACAATTTTGGGCAAAACTCATACAGTAAAATAGCAGGCTCTACATTAATAGTTCCACTGACCGTTATCTGAGGTAGGAAAACGAGTTACAGTAGGAATTTCATTACTGTTCGGTGGTGGTTGGGCAGTTATCAGAGACATCTGAGTTTGCACATGCTCGCATAGTTTCTGATGCATCACAGGAGAGTGTTGACTGCAAGGCACATGAATTGTTTGAACCATCAGATTCTTCGCTGCACTGCAAAGTTCTTTCTCAGCAGAAGGTGTGGCAGATGAGGCAAGTTTTCTATTTGATATTGGCACTGTAAAGAAAGAAAGAACAAAAACCCAGATGAAGCTGTCTGTCTTCTTAATCTATACAAACTCATTGTGTTGTCAGGCAGACTCTGTCAGATTCCTTTGAAAAAGAAAACCAGAGGACTCTACAGCCTCAGATTCCAGTCAGACTTTTACTCATCAGCAAATTAAGCCATCACTTTTTTCTTCCAGAGCAACCTAACCCAGTTGGACAGACTGCTGTCCTTGAAGGAAGCAGAGAGATTTAATCCTACAAAAGGCCAGTTCTAAAAATGAAATTCTTATAATCTATGCTTAGTTGCTTCCTAAGATTTTAGACCATTTGGAATACCCCATACCAAAGCACTCTCAAAATCTAATTTTCTTATGTTGGGTATAATTAAAACTCTGTATTTTTACAGTGCTGTAAAGATCTCAGCTATGTGCTCACCTTCTACAATTCACAAAAAATAGGCATTCTGCTACATACCTAGTCTACAGGCCTCACCTGTCTGCTGGATTAGAAATCACAGAACAGAAACAGGGCAGAGAGAGAGAAATGCTAATAAAAAGTGAAATATTTCAACTGAGAGCAACGTGGCTTACAGCACTTCACCTACCTTTCCAGTTAAGTGCTCTGGCCACCAAACCATTTGAGTTACTATTTACTGCAACATTTTCCTGTTTCCAGAAACTGATCTCTGTGAAAAGCCTGGCTGGTCTCTGAACTCCAGCACAGTTTATAGCTGCATATCCCAAACAGAGACCAAGCACCGTAATGCTTCCCTGTCCAAGAGAAACAGGGAATGGGTATTATCATTCTCCTCCACACTTCCTACCAGCTAAACTTTATGATGTTGGTATTTGTAAATGCACTCAAGTCTCTTCCTTGTACATGAAGCTCAAACATTTGTGAATTTTAGTAACTGTTTAGTAAACATTTAAAGTTTCTAAAAGGCAATGAGTAATGCCTACATCCTTTTGTGGATCCAGTCCCGGATCAATCTGTAACAAACAACAATGTGAAGCCTTGTTATATTTCCTTAGTAAGTAGATGAGTCTCTCAATGTTTGAGAAAAAAGCAAGCCCAAGAAAGCCCACTTACCAATTTCTTTCCGGACATGGGCAGGAGTAATGTTTTTTTTCAAACCTTTCTTCTTGGAAGTATTTCCTTTGCTTAGCAAAGGCTTGGAAGTAATTTTAATGGAAGTTGTTTTCCCAGGTTGTTTATGGATAGTCTCCCTTCCTAGGATTAGTCAAAACAAAAACTAGTCAACAAAATACATCAAAGCAGTCTTACAAAAACTAAGAACGTAACTTAAATTTTCAACAGGTACAACCTGTAGCCTCATTCTGTAAGATACTCTTCAGTAAAGCTGCGCAACGGTCAAGTCCATTATGAATAGTATCAACCTGCACAAAGAATACTGCAGTCAGGAAATGAGCATCATTGTTTTCTTTTGGTAAACCAAGATACTGTTCTAGAGGTGAGTGCCCCCCACTCCATCACCTGAAAAAGAACAACTGATAACCAGCAAAAACACATCACTTTCCATGTATTACTTTGCAAAAAGACCCCTAAATTGTGTTGTTCCACCCATGTCCATTTGCTGGATTTTGTTTTGGTAATTGCATGTGTGTGGTTTTAATTCTTATTTCCATGTACAATTAAGCTATTATCTACAGTTTGTTTCTATTTTAGATATAACTGAGTTACCACTACACAGCACTGCCTCCAAGTAACTCACTCTCTTCAGCACAAAACCTAACAAATATGGCTTATTTCAGGCAGGGCCAGCTCTAGTTCATAAACAGCACAGTTGTGTTTGCAAAATACATCCTGTGCCTTAATGAGATGTGTCAGAGCCAAAGTCACTGCACACAATGCCAACTTGCACGTATCTGCAAGATCATAGAATCACAGAATGGTGGGGGTTGGAAGGGACCTCAGAAGATCATCCAGTCCAACCCCCCTGCCAAAGCAGGTTCCCTACAGCAGGTTGCACAGGAAAGCGTCCAGGCGGGAATATATAAGATGCAGTACAGACACTTTTGCTAGCTGTGCAGGAGCTATTTCCAGTGCAGATGCAGCAGTATCTAAATTATCCTAATTTTCTTCTATTATTCAAGGTATCCCAATTTCCCTTCTCTTTAGATAACAGAGATGACAGTATTAAGAAGTGATTTAATTACCTGATCATCAGAGTCAGTGGAATAGAGAGAGTATCCAGACTCCACATCAGAATGACTGCCTTTTCTTAAGCCAAACCTGAAAAAGTCAAATTCACCTCCTTAATATGCAGCAAAGTAAAAAATTGACTTTTATTGAATAAAAGCAAGGTAAAATAAATTAATTTTATTAAGAAACAAAATATCTTTTTCTGAAAACTTTTCATTGCTGCAACAAACATGTTTAGCAGATATTAACTGCTTATGTCAGGGGAGAATTCAGTCTTTACTCTCATTTATGGCTAGTAACTATACAAATTCAATCTTTTATACATAAAACAGGCAGAGAGAATATTTCTACGGGCAAAATTTCTATTCATAAAATCATAGAATCTCCTGGTTGGAAAAGACCTCTGCGATCATCGAGTCCAACCATACCTGTCCACTACTAAACCATATCTTGGAGCACCCCATCTATCTGTCTTTTAAACTCCCCCAGGGATGGTGACTCAACCACCACCTTAGGCAGTTCCAGTGCCTGAGAACCCTTTCAGTGGAGAAGTATTTCCTGATATCAAATCTGTACCTCCCCTGGCATAATTTAAGGCAATTGCCTCTTGTCCTGTCACTCCTTACCCGGGAGAAAAGACACACACCTGACTCGTGCCACT
>NW_010301490.1:36530-37479 GCF_000700745.2 Antrostomus carolinensis
TTCCAGTGCCTGAGAACCCTTTCAGTGGAGAAGTATTTCCTGATATCAAATCTGTACCTCCCCTGGCATAATTTAAGACAATTGCCTCTTGTCCTGTCACTCCTTACCCGGGAGAAAAGACACACACCTGCCTCTCCACTACCTCCATTCAGGGAGTTGTAGAGAGCAATTAGGCCTCCCCTCAGCCTCCTCTTCTCCAGACTAAACAACCTCAGTTCCCTCAGCTGCTCCTCATAAGACTTGTTCTCCAGCCCCTTCACCAGCTTCATTGCCTTTCCCCAGACATGTTCCAGTGCCTCAATGTCCTTCTTGTAACGAGAGGCCCAGAACTGGACGCAGTACTGAAGTACTGAGATGGCCTCACCTGTCTGTGTATGCATGGGCCACTCAGAACCCTGCCGTGCTGCCCTTCAGCTAAAAATGTTTTCTGATCTACACAAAGAATTTTTCCCCAGTTGTGAGACATGACAAGGTTCCCAAATGCTCAGGCATACACTCAGTCTCAGACAGTATTCATAATTAAGGTCTTACTGTTTCTTTCCATGTGCTAATTTAGCTGCTCCCGCTGGCCTTCCGGAGGACAGCACCTGTTGATTACAGACATTCATTTTGATTTTCAGGAAGCACCTTCGCAGCATTAACTGAAGATTTACCATTGCCCACTAATCCCAAGAACTTCTGTTGAGGCAGGTCAGGTACAGGCAGTTTACAGCTCTCAGAACGAGGAGGGGGCCCGAATCCCACCGTTCCCATTTCACAAACCCGCCTTCACAGGATGAAGCTTCGTTAATTTCCGAAGCACCCAACAGATCCAGCGATTCACTCGGTGACACGGCCCGGGGCCGCCGCACCAACACACGCTCCACGCTCGACAAATACACGCCGACACTTCGGGCATTTTAAGAATAAACCGAGGTCGCTGCCCAAACCACGGACACACCGGGCGGAA
>NW_010301491.1:0-830 GCF_000700745.2 Antrostomus carolinensis
ACTGAGATACAGCCCAAAATATGGAGATACAGCCCGAAAATAGAGAGAAACACCCCAAAAAGTAGAGATACAGCCCAAAAATAGAGAGAAACACCCCAAAATGTAGAGATACAGCCCAAAAATATGGAGATACAGCCTAAAATATAGAGATACAGCCCAAAAACACGGAGATACAGCCCAAAAACACGGAGATACAGCCCAAAAACACTGAGAGACAGCCCAAAAATACTGAGAGACACCCCAAAAACACTGAGATACACCCCAAAAACACTGAGATACACCCCAAAAAATAGAGAGATACAGCCCAAAAATAGAGATACAGCCCAAAAACACTGAGATACAGCCCAAAAACACTGAGATACAGCCCAAAAACACTGAGATACAGCCCAAAAACACGAAGATACAGCCCAAAATATGGAGATACAGCCCACAAATAGAGATACACCCCAAAAACACTGAGATACAGCCCAAAAACACGGAGAGACACCCCAAAAACACTGAGATACACCCCAAAAACACTGAGATACACCCCAAAAAATAGAGAGATACAGCCCAAAAATAGAGATACACCCCAAAAACACTGAGATACAGCCCAAAAAATAGAGATACAGCCCAAAAATGGAGAGAAACACCCGAAAAATAGAGATACAGCCCAAAAATAGAGAGAAACACCCCAAAATAGAGAGAAACACCCCAAGATAGAAACACCCCAAAAACATGGAGGTACACCTCAAAAATGTAGAGAAACAGCCAAAAATATAGAGAAACAGCCCCAAAATATAGAGAAACACCCCAAAAATATAGAGATGTAGCACCAAAAATAGAGATAC
>NW_010301492.1:0-14266 GCF_000700745.2 Antrostomus carolinensis
GAGGAGGCGCCGCCCGTCCACCAGTACATCGTGGACGACTTGATCCGAGGTGAGTCGGCAGCCCTGCCGTCGCCGGGGGATGGAGGGTGCTATCTCCAGGTGTGGGAGATGGTGGTGCCGGACCTGAGGGCTCTCTAGATGTGAGAAACTACTTGTTTCTGGCTTAACGAAGCTGCTCTGCTTAGCTTGTATAGTATGGTGCAAAAGCATGCTTCTGCTTGAAATTTCTGCTTGTTGCATTAAAAATAGGCTGTTAAGGATGAAAAAGTAGCAAGAAGCTACAGGTTAGCTGGTTGCCTGCTGTACTGCTCTCCCCTGATAAACCTGCTACCACCTACTTGCTGTGGAAGCCTCAGTGGGATTTATGGGTGTTGTTTGCCCCTAAATGTAGGTTTTACATCAGGTTGTCTTTCTTGCTCCAGGGATTTTCTGGGTGTTTTCTCATGATGGCTTATTTGGGTTGGAGTCGACTAAATTTTCTGGGAAAGCAAATACTTAAACCCCTTCAGTGGCTGCAGGAAAGCTTGTTAAGCATCTTTCAGGTGATATGTCATCTTCAGTAGCCTTTGAGTGAATTTATTGTAATTAGTCCACTTGTAAGCTCTGAGGACATCTGAATAGCCCACCTGACTATGGGGATGGGAGGGTTTTGTTGGTTCTGAGCTAAGTGCAGTTGTAACACAGGCCAGGTGCAAAGTGATTTGTACCTCAGTAGATGTTAGTAGACTGGTGCTGTTGCCTTCTAGGGGTGGATCTGACTACTATTTTTTCTGTGGAAACACCCTGAAATTTGAGTGAGACTAAAGGACGTCTTAGGTGAAGGGGGACCGTGCGCCAGATACTCAGTCTGGGGAACTTGTGGACCCTTGCTGAAGTTTTTCATGAGTTGAAGACCTCCAGGGGAAACAGGAATATCAGAGTTATCGAGCAGTTCGGCTTGAAAAACTACTGGCTGGGTGATTTAGGTGTTGTATAACTGCACAGAAACCAGAATTGTTACCAAAGGTGGTTGGTTTGTAGACTAGCTCTTCTACTTGGCGTGAGGTTTATCTGTGGAGCCTTCAAGCTGTTATGATTCAACTGTAGATGGCTTTCCTGGCTATGCAACTCGCAGACAGGGACATGGAGATCAAACCAACAACTGAGCCTTGAAGAGGGAAGAATGGAAACAGCCTCAGTTATGAAAGTGTGAACCTAAATATCAAGTAGAACTGGGCAGAACAGGGTCTCAGCTGTCAGTGGTAAGCTCACTTCTTAGGGACAGGAAACCTTGCTGCAGGAACAGTGTTCCTCGTTTACATATTAATATAGCTTATACCATTTGAATCAGACTTCTGGTTGCTGAAGGCATTTTTGCTTTTAAGTAACTTCAAGCCAGGCTTGTTGCTCTAGTTAAGATGTTAAATGTTAAAATGTTCAGCTGTCTAGACAACAGTGAACTACACCTTGTTTCTTTGTGCGGGTTCTTGTCACTAGAAATATGGGGTTATGAAGTAGTTGGATCGAGTTGCATCCTATTTTGGTGATTACCTGTATGCTTAGTGCTCTGGGTAAAATATTAATACTCCAAAAATTATTTTCACTAGGTCTGCAGAGCATAATAGAGAAATTGAAGAGTTTTGTAAATAGTTCTACTGTTCTTAAGACCTGTTCAAACTCACGTGGTTAACTGTTACTCCTGAATAGCACAGTGTTGCACTGAGAAGACTTGCTTTATGGCTAGCAGTAAAGGGATGGTTTCTTTAGAGAACCGGTGCTTTACCAGCTTGCTCTGAAACAATGCTGTTAAGCTTTGACTGCTGCATGGAGCAGCTATAGAGCTTAAGATCCTTAGTTAGTGACTGGCTTTAGCTTGTTCTCTCCAGCGAAAGGAAGATGATTGCCCTTGCTGAAATCCAAAGGCTACTAAGTCACCAGCATTTTCAACCACACTCTTCTAGAGGTTTGTCTTAATTGAGATAATGAGGGGCAACAGTAAGCGGCAGAACAAATAACCTGACTGCTGCAGACTATCCTGCTTTCACTCCTGTGCGCTCAGCATCACTCTCAAAGTAGGAGAACTGGAAGTGAACTCTTCTGCTGGAGAGGCACTGCAGGTTATTTGGGAGAAACAAGTATGCAAACTGTGATAGCAAGCTGTCTTGCCTCTGGAAGTGCCCAGGACTATCTAGGGAGTTATAATACCTTTCATCTCTGATGCAAATGGAGAGTTTAGAGCAATGGAAGCTGTTAGCCTTGTACCTGAGTCAATAGTAGTAGATGGCTTGGCTCAGTGTGAACTCCTGTGTTCTTTACCAGTCTCTGCTAGAACATATATGATTTCACTCAAGTATCTTAAGCTGTGAAATGCTGCAGATCTTCAATTCTGCTTTTCATCTCTGGTGGCTCTCTCAGCTCATCTGCTCGTGCTGCTTTTTTTTTGCATTGCACAGGAGTTAATGGTGGCAGAGTTGTGCTTAATGAGCTCCTAAGCTTGCTGCCTTTGTGCTAGGTGTGAAATGCCCAGCTGCATGCTCACTTGCATCCCATGCTTCCTGGCAACAGGTTCTCTTGCAGTGACCATTCTCCTACCCATCACCAAATTGTGTAATTCAATTTTCAGAGTCTAGCTTTTTTAGTTTTGCTAGACTGAGTTATCTTGTCCTTTTTTCAGTTGAACCTGTGGTTAAACCCAAGCCTACAAAGAGGGGGGGTGAGAAGAATGCCAGCAAATCAAGAAGGAAGAAAAATAAAGGGAAAAACAAAAAGAAAGGAACTCCTTGTGACATGGAATACAAAAACTTTTGCATCCATGGTGAATGCATATACCTAGAACATCTTCAGATGGTGACCTGCAAGTAAGTCACTTGTACCTTATGAGTTAGGTGTGATTGGCATGAGCTGGTGGCATATGAGGGCTCAGAGGAAAAAAATCTCTGTCAACTTGGCGTAGATCCATCTCCTGCCATATTTTGACTGAGAATCTTTCTGCCATGTAAATTAAGTGATGATGGAATCTGAGATGCATAACAAGCCACTGAACTCATCAGTTGGTCATAAACTCAAACCAAAAGAATGAAAAGGTGTGTCATCCTGGAACATCACGCCCAAACTAATCTCGACTTGTTGAAATGCTGACAAACGTTGTGCTAGACTGCATTTCATGAACATGCTCTAAAGGGAGCATCTTGAGATTCATGGGAAACTCTGAAGATGTCTAAGTCGGGTTTGAATGTGTGTGGGTGTCCTTGGCTCCAGACAGCACCGGAGCTGATAAGAACTTGTGTCAATGTTTACTTGCAGGTGTCATCAGGATTTTTTTGGTGAGCGCTGTGGTGAACAGTTCATGAAGACTCAAAGGAAGAATGATGTGGCAGACTACTCGAAGACTGTGTTGGTAGTGGTAGCTGTCCTGCTTTCAAGCGTCAGCTTCATTACTGTACTTATCATTGTGATAGTGCAGTAAGTATTATACTCTTTGGTGTCTGTCTAGCTTAAGTGTGAGTGGGACTTGTGTCCAGTACCCCAAAATGACCATGGCTCATCTGAATTACCTGTGTGGAAGACATCTGAAAGGGCTGTGTTCTTATTCCAGCTTGCATATGTCTTGAGAGTAGACGCAAGGTCTGAGAAGTTCCTAAGGGACTCAGTTTTCACTTGCACTCTTTTGCTGTTGGCTGTGGTCAGCCTGTAACTCTTATTTTTTTAAAACAAGAGCCTTCCTGCTCTTGCTGCCACCAGGATAGTTACAGTGCTGCAGAACACCAGCAGGAAGTGATGGAGGTGCATTAATGCTGATGCAGCAGTGCCTTCCCTAATGCTTGTGGAGAAGCCTGCAAGCAGTAATGCCACAGCCTCATGCATGGCTGTTATCCACCAGCTGGGCACACAGCTGGAGGGAAGGAAATGGTGCTCCAGCTGTCCATTTATTAATGGCAGTTGCTGGGCTTAAATACTTGCACTGGGGGGAAGCAAATAGGGGAACAAGTGCTGTTAGTCCCGAATACTGCACTGCTTGCTGTTAAGATGGAGGGAACAACCATTCCAGCCTAACCAGCTGCTTACAGTTCAGGGTGGTGAGTAATCAAGAATCTGGGGTTTTGTTGTGAATAAATTGAAGGAGCTTTCTTGGGTATGTTTCAGGCATTATATTGAACTCTACTTTGTACCTGCTGACAAGCAGTGTGCAGCAGCTTATACCCTGCCTGTGCCTTTGCATCTTGACCGTGTGTTTGCTAGGAGTTTGTGTTGAAGTTTGATAGTACAGGGAGCCTGACTCTGGTGTTTCCTGAGTATTAGAGCAGTCCTTCAGTTCTGGCACTGCAGCTCCACCACAGTAGGGCTTGGGGTATTGTAGGTGGAACTCAAAAGCCCAGTCTAATTTTAGATCTTGATGAAGTACATCAGCTGAACTGGGTACATGCTGTACACTTCCCTGCAATTCAGGAAATAAGGTGTGCATTTGTCACTTCACTGCTGCTTCATATTTAGAACTGAACTTGAGGAATGCTGGGATGAACACTTATTCTCTGAACACTGCCTCATTCCTCGCTGCTAGGAGAGAACCAGTTCTGTAGTGCTGTACAAGCAAATGATCACTGTTAGTTTCTGGAGCAAGCCATGGAACAGGATTGCATTTGTTTCATGCTCTGAACTTTCAAAGGCTTGAGGCATGAGGTTCACTAATCTGTATCTTTATCCAGAGAAGCTAGGTGGTCTGTTTGGAGCAGTTACTAGAAAAGACTGGAGAAACTGGGAGAAAATCAATAAGCAGCTTGCTTATGATGTCTTTAAGGGACACATCAAGTCCACAGGGCTCTCCTTTGGGAAGGAGGAAAGCAGCCTGGTCTCTCTGCAGCTGTTAGCTAAAGCCACCAGGAAATCTGTGCCCTGGAAAGGCTACTGGTGCTTTGTTCAGTTCCAGCAATAAACCCTCTTCATCTTGCTACTTATTTGGGCTTAAGCCAGGCAGCCCTGGCGCTCTGCGCCAAAACTGCCAGTGCCTAACTCAGGGGCTTCTTGATGTTATTGTCAGATACTGCTTGATGCAAAATGTTTTAAAACTGTCTTGCTCAAAACTTCCTGGTGCTGAGGAGTTCCTTGAGGATTCAAAGGACTTGAGTGTAAGTGCTACAGAGGATGTGGGGGCTGGTAACATCAGGATGTACATCAGGGTTCGAAACAACCTCTAACATGCCCTAATCCCACAGGGTCAGGAAAAAGTGTCCTCAGTATGAAGAGAAAGAAGAAAGGAAAAAACTTCGACAAGAAAACAGAAATGGCCATGTTGGTGTGTAAATGAGGAGAAAGCAGGTATGAAAGCTGACCTGAAATGCCTTTCAGTCCTTCCAGGCTGGAGTTACTTTGAGAACTGCAGGCATCTTTTGCAAAGCTAGTGTTTGCTTCTAACATTTGAAGTGCCTTGAAATGCGTAGGTTACATGTGAGTGACTGGCTCAGTTTTCTGGTTTCCTGAAACCACCTGAGTTGTGGGAGTTCAACAGTGCTGTTAGATTTCCAGGTGTCTTAAAGGAAAAGTGAGAATAGGAGGCTGTACTGTGATAAATGGACTTTTGAAAAAAAATCAAAACAAACCCTAATATCTGGGCAGAGGCAGGTTTAGTGCAAGAAGCCATGATAGACTTCCATCCTGGAAGACAGTGAAGCAGCCAAGTGGATCATAACCCCTCATAGGAGAAGTACAGAGCATTTTCATATCTTCCCTGCAAGGCATCAGGAAGTTTCAGGTGCTTAGAGGCTGTACACCAAGACTAAGCTGCCCATTCTGTGAGCATCATAGCCTCTCAGTCAAGTTTCATCCTGTCATAGCAACTGAGTGCTTAAGCTCTTTGGCCTAAGTGGATCACTCCTGGGAGAAATCTAGTGGATTTTAATGAGCGAGCAAGTTGGTCTCTTCTAAGCAAAAGCCCACCTTACAGCAGACTTGAGGACCCATCTTGAACAGGAGTTAAACTACAAGCTGAAGGAGGAAACTATAAAGGATAGTCCTGAGAAGTTCTGGCACAACTCAGAGGTTTTGCTTTGCCACATGTCAGCTGCAGGCTTTGTCCAGTGACAGTTGGAGTGTTTGGCTTGAAGCTGAAGAGTATCTAGCAGAGTGTCCTCAGGTGTTTGCACATACTTAACCTACCTGCTTCAGATGTACGTTTGATGCAGTTCTAGCACAGAGCACTTGTGTTTTGGGTGGTGATTAACGTGCCTGGTCTGCCCCTTACAGAGCAAGTCTGATGTGGCCACTGCCAAGCTGGAGGGTACCTCTGGCTACCTGACACATCCACCTGGACGCTGGGCTGGAGCTGTTGCCACTAAGCCCGGTTTCATCAAGACAGAGGCTGCTGCAGGGAGATGTCAACATGCCACTTGCTGCTGAATCGCTTGCTGGGAAGGACAGTTACTGCTACACCTTGGCACAATGATGTGGAAGGAGCTGCTGCTGTGGGGTAGAGGACCTGCTATGAAGACCTGCTAGAGACTACTGCTACTGAGCCCTCTCTATCAGTGCTGAAGCACCAGTCACTGCTGTTGTGTGGATGGACTTTCTTCTCTTAGCAAGTCTCCTTTGGCAGCTCTAACACTAAGGGAAAAAGCTTATTGTGGCTTTCAGGAAAGGATGGAGGAGAGAAAATTCCCTTCCCTCTCCCAAAGTTAAAAAGGAAAGAGCTCTGGATGACTTCTCTCTCTAGACCTCAGTGGATAAAAAAAACCTAGTTCTGCTGTCACTGTGCTCCCTGTTGATATCAGCTTCAAAGAACTTCATCTCTAGTTCTGACTTGCAGGGTGTTGGTGACAGATCTTTGTCAGCCACACCTGGGTTCTGTTACTGTATGTGTGGAAAGTAATCCCTCTGAATTCGGTAGGACTCGTTGTGTGAGTGGAGATATCCATTTGTGTGTGTGCTAGCCCGAGTTAAAATTAGTCTCCTTGGGATGCTGAGATGGTAAACGCAAGATCTGAAGGAAAAGATCCATGCTCAAAAAAGCTGATAAAGCCTGGACCCATCTGTTATAAACACAAAGCTACTTCTGTTACCCAGATACTCAATGCTGCTTTAAGCAGCACTTAAAGTGTAAAATGCTTCACATCAGATCCAGTCAGTTGAACTTGACCAAGAACCTGTTCCTCTGAAGAATTAAATTGATGCACTGACACTCTGCAAGCAGTGATCTCCTGTGCTCTACCTTCTGGTGCGAAGAACTGAACTTACCTCAAAGTTTTCTGACCCCAGTGCCCTTGGTTTCTTGAACTGTCCGTGCAGTCTTTGTAGCACAGAGTATTACTTGAGTTCAGTTTCTTCTTGGAAGAGTGAATGTGTTCTGTATAAACAGAGCAGTATTCTTCTGGTAGCAGAGCAACACCATTAATTGTCAAGTCATATCTGTAAATGTGTAAATATTTATTACTGTATTTAATATTTAATGTTTCCATAACAAACTTATTTATTTTATAATTAAACTTTTTACATAACCTAATCGTGGTAAGATTTTTTTCTTGCTCTCGGGAGTACATGTAAACACTTGAAATTAGAGCTGGGTTTCTCCTCAAAGCAGGAATTTCAACACTTAAGAGCACAAAGCAGGGCTGTGAAGAGCTACAGCCATGTGTGAAGGGTGAGCTTGGTGCTCTCACAGGAGTACAAGCTGTTGGTAAACAAAATGTGCAAATACAAGTACCTGTTTCAGTAGGAAGTTGCTTTAATTCAGCTACAAAGGAATCTTTTAGGTACTGGATGAGGGAGGGGCTAAGTGAGCCACCTTGTTGGAAGCAAAGTCTGAAACTGAATTTTGAGCAAATGAGGAGCCCTTTGCACTGGACTGGTGAGCTGGGAATATTGAAGAGGGGAGAGCCTTTCATCTCTGTGTGGTCAGAGAGAATTGGGCCAGTGCCTTAAAACTGGTCTTTAATAAATGGGGTAAAGCAGAAGAGCCTCAGGCCAGTGACTCCCTAAACAGAAAGGGAGCCTTGGCCTTTACAGCTTACCTTGAATTTCTTTTCCTCCCCGGATAGTTATTAGTCCAACTGTATGCTGGTGTTGCCCCTAGGCACTTCTAGCAGTGAGCTGAGTTCTAAGTTCAGAGCTGCCTAAAAAACTGAGTGTCAAAGGGGTGAGTATGACTTTAAAGTCACAGTTACAAAGATGATGATTAAGAACCTTGCTTTGAGGCCGTCTTCTCAAAAGTGTCTTCAAGAGGTGCTGCTGCTTGTGGCTTCCCTTGAATCAAGGAAGGAAGAGAAAAAGAGCAATCAGTTTCAGTTAGGACCCAAGCTCTGTGCCCAGTGTAGGAGAAGAGCATAGTCCTGTCCAGAGTAGCTGAGATGCATTTGTTTTGGCCTCCTGACTGAGCCAAGTAGTTCTCAGACTCTGAGAGCAGCCGGTATGGTATGTAGCTATGGTACAGGTAAATGTATTGCAACATCTCTTGGGAAGATTGCAAGACTTCATTCCAGGGAACTTGCTTCATTACCAATGTAAACAGCACTTCTCCAAGCGGCTTTTCCACAGACATTTGCTATTAGAGCTCTGGCAAGAAGAGCTGTTTCTATAAGTCATGCCAAGCTTTTTGCTTTGGAGTAAACAAGCTCAATCTCAGTGGTAACTGAGCTGTAGCCTAGTGAGACTGGGGATGGATTGCAACTCCCATTTGAAAGCTGTGAGACTCTTCTTCCAGAAACTCTTCTCTCTAGTCTTCTTTCTGGAATAAATATCAGGTTTTCTACTTGCTACGTTAAACCAATGCTAGCATAGAAAACTTAGCTGGTTTTTTTCCTCTTCACTTCTCATCTTGAAAGCCTAACAGGAGTTAAGCTACTAGTGTAACTTGTAAATTCCATCTGTTGTGTATTTTTCATACTCTGATTACTGAGTGGACTGGAGAGTATTTTCCAAAAATAACCAGTTAGGAACTGGAAGCGCCAGTCAGAGCAATTTCTGGGAGGTAGGACTCTTGAAAATTTAAGTGGTAGCTGACATTGTCCTGGCTTGGACTTGAACTTGTATCAGTAATCAGGAAGGAAGATCATTGCTGAGTCTCCTTAGCTGAAAGTTTGGAAACTGTGGAGGGCAGGCTTCATAGAAAACTTGTTTCTCTTAAAGGATTTAAGTTACAGCCAGATTTTCTGAGAGGTAGAGCAGCCAGCAACTCCCTTGTAGAGGAGATACTTGCTATGGGTCAGTTAGATCCATCATTGCTGTAGTGTGGCTAGCAAGCAGTAGTGTTTTCTACTTGAGCTATGGCCCTGACAGATTGCTACCAGCTTCCTAATGTAAATTTGATGCACATGCACCATCAAGACCTACAGTGTCCAGTGGGTTGGTTGCTTAAAAAACAAAAAATACAGCTGATGGGTGGAACTCTATTTCTGGAAGTCTCTTGCTGTCCAAGGATGCTACACTTGTGTGACAAGCAAATCTGATCTGCTGCAGGGCAAGGCCACAGATAATTTTTATTGTTGATCCTGCACAGCTGGGTCTGCCCATCAGAATATATACGTCATCTGCTCCCCTCACCATGGAGTTGCCTTAGTTCCACTAAGCATACCTGGATTTCTGGTCCCACATCTTATTAGTAAGTTATGCCTCCAGATTTTTCTTGACCTTCCAGTGGCAATGTTACTTTGAGTGGAGAGCTTCTGTGTCCTTGTCACTTGTAGCTGACTCAGCTGGGACTTGGAAGAGTAGCCTGAGGTTCTTGCACAATTTTCTGCACACACAGCTGATTTTGCAAGGCATTTTTGATATCCAGATCAGTATCCAGGAATTTGGATAATGTGAGGGTCATGTCTGCTTGCACAATTCCGTCTTCTTTCCTGAATGGTTTGTTCTCTGTGATTATTTAATTTTGCAGAAAAAACAAGAGCTCCTCACAATGTTTTTCTCTATTGTCTATTTATGGAGCTTTTGTGTGTTTTGCAGTTGTCTATGACCAGAGTGGCTTCTTGTCTACTTCTGGACTTCACTTTCTTCCTCCTCCCAGTATGCCCCTTTTCCCTCAGAGCAGTAACAGAGGTAACTTTGAATCTTGGCCTGATGGATATTATAGGAAGGCCAGTTCTACTCTGTGGCAATGAAGAGGTACGAGTTCAAGATGTTTTCTTTGCCTTGGTAAATCAGAATATACACGGACATCTGTGAAGGTTGATGTTGTGCAGTGGTTTGCCTAAATCCACCTTTGAGTTGTCCCATGCCATTTCCAGTAACTGGTATTAAGTTTTGAGTTCTTAAGATAACTTTGGGTGTTTTTAATATCAATACACTTACCTAGCGCTACAAATACTTCAGTAAACTACCTGAGCAAAGGTAACCTTGCAGAAGCAAGGTTGTTAACTGGGACAAGCGCTTGCCTCTTTTTGAAGAGGTTTTCCGAATGCGCTAATGATATATCTCGCTTCAGTGAACAGTCCTGCAGTCAGTTGGCTCTTGAGGTGTTATCTTTGATAGGAAGCGATGGCTTTGCCTTCTTGGTGACAGCTGAATGCAGGGAGTGAGCGCCCTCGAGGAGCAAGGGCCAGTTGTCAGTGTTGGAGTCTGTTCACATGAGAGAGATCAGTGGACAGAAGGGTCAGACGGCTTTTAATAAGCAAACCTTGATTCCTTCTCATTTTGTGAACAAAGCTGTACATACCTATCGTTCCTCTGCTGGTTACACCTTCCTTGAGCGAGTAATCCTCATTTACTGCAGGTCTGGCTTTGCCTGTGACTCGTGAGATTGCTCGGTTGAGACAGCTATGCCTGTGAATGTCAGAGGGAAACAGCTATTGTTTGCTGACTGTAGATCTAGGCCCAAAGCCAAGGAAGCAGGATTTGTGCCTTTTTCAACCAAAGGAGACCTGTGAGGTAGGATATCTTAAGTCCGAGGTAAAGAAATGCTTTCAAAATGCATTTTCCTAATAAGGAGAGTAGCATTTTTTCTTGAGAAAACACAGTCATATACTTTTGGTATCAGAAAGACATATCTTTTTGCATATAATTCAGAAAAAAGCAACTTCCCAGCTCAATATTTTTGACTGAAATAGTGCAGCCTGTTCTCTCTGCATTTTGGGACAAAAAGCAAAGCCAAATCGTCTGAGAGTCTGATCTAATGCAGCATTTCCAGTATGTCTTAACCTACATGTCATACCCTCATTCCAACACCATGCATGAAGTCAGGTAACACCGTCGTTACTTCTAACTGCCTTTGGATTCTTACTTACTGATGCTTTGGTCCAGACCTTGGAAAATAGCTCCCTTCTTTGAGTGTGGTTGTCCTGGCACAGCTGGCAGTGGATTTGTATTTGCGTATCAGACAGCAGTCGCTTACAGTCTGAATTAGTTCGTGGGTGGTGCTTGGAACCTGCTGGTTTTCCGGAAGATAAGGAAGTACATGTTTTAGCATGGGTTATGTTCTTTTTGCTTAGGAAAGGAAATCTCTTCGGTATTGCAGATAACTGGTTAAAAACCAGTAGAAACAGAAATTATTTTTAGGTGTTTAAAGCGATGAATGTATTTTAAAATGCCTCTGTTAGAGCGTCCACGGCTCCTGTCAGTGTAGGGTCTAAGCACCTCAGGAACAATCCAGATGGTATGATGTGCTGTCAGATCTGCATTCCACTCCTTATTTCACTGCTGGGTTGGTAAGGTGAATGAATGTTCTGGGTGGTCAAACAAGAGCTGAACCTGGTAGCTGTCACAGGTTTTAGCCACAAGACTTCCCTTCCTCTTGCATCCTTTGCCCTCACATTCCTAAGCGGTATGATTTATGTTCAGAAATTATTAAAAGTGCACCCAGGAAATGCAGGTTTCATTCATGCAAATGAAACTTTCAAATGTAATTTCCATAGGCCCAGAGTTAGCGTGGCTCCCATTGACATCTGTCTGCATTGCATTCATATTGTATCTGCCTCCTGTGGATCTGGCTCCTTCCACTTAAAAGATGCTTTCCTGTCTTATGCCCAGAGATGATTACTGTCAGGGATGAAAGGCAGACAACTCTTGGGCGGAGCAGAACGGAACAAAACCAAACCAGGGCTTAGGGCAACAAATGTCCTGTCAGGTCTTAGTCCCTCTCATTTATGATTAAAGCTTTGCAAGAGCATGAACAGGAGCTGTGTGTCTTAATCCTGTTTAGATGTCCTATGCAAGTATTAGCATATTGCCTGAAAAAGGCAGTAGCAGCTGGGATTTCAGCTGGAAGGGGGGGTGAAGTGGAAGGATAGAGTAGCAGAGTAGAGGAAAATGGGACAGAATAAGTACAGAATTATGCATTCTGACAAATACCCCTGCTGTGGAAAAATAGTGACTTTTCTTTCAGCTTTAAAGGATTATCTAGGGTAATTCCCATGAGCTCTCTTATCCCCTGTGAAGGAGCACTTGAAGTGCTAAATTCAACCAGTATCTCTCTCGTATCACTACAGATATTAAGGAAGGGCATAGTAAGGCATTAGTAAGGAATGGCCTCTGTGCTGCTAAGTGCATCGCATAGTGCTGGCATTCCAGTGCCTTTTGTAGGCTCAGCAGTACGCACCTCTTACCTGTCTGCAGGCTTGATGGGACACGGACACAGCGATGCACGCTGTGACGTGGATAAAAACAGAAACCATTTCCAGGCCTTTGAGACACTTGTATTAGCAGCAGCAATAAGAAGGAAAGGATCCCCTTAGCACAGCTGAACACTCATTTTTCTTGGTTTTTAAGTTTATGAGACACCACATAGAAAATATATGTTGCCATTAGCTACATAGCCATGCCTTTAAAAGATAAAGATGTGAAAGAAGACATGAGGTCCACAGACAAAAATGCTCATCAGTTTCAAACCTCTAATTAGGTGCACAGAAACTGCGGTTGTACATACAAGCATGCTGACTGCACTTGCAAATAGGTAGCCAGAGGAATTTTCTATTTGGAGTAGTCTCTACAGATGTGAGGGCAGTTCTGCTTGCAGTAGAAGATGTGCAATGACTGTTTTTATGCCTGGTCCTTAGGTTTTTCTATTTAAAAAAACCAACCCCCCCCCCAAAAAAAAAAAAAAACCAACAAAAAACCCCAGGATCATTAGCACTTCTTCTTCTCTGTTCTGTGTCCATCCCAGCAGTGCAGACTGGAATTGAACTGGTTTTTCTGTGGGCTGGCACGATTTACATAAGAAATCACTTACTGCAACGCTAATGAGCAAGCAGTGCAAGACTCAACAACGTGTGTCTGTTAGAAAAAATATCGCAAGAGAAGTTGGGAAGGGGCAGTGAATGGTGATGGCAGGGAGCTTGTTAGCCGTCAGCACTGTCTAATCTCAGTCCCAGGAGCATCAGTGTGAGGAGTTTTGTCATTGATTTAGCCAGAGCTCAAGGAAAACAGCAGTGTTCTGTAGATCCCAACCTTTTGCTGGGGTCTGAAGAATTCTGCTTTAAGACATGATTAAAGCATTTTATAATTCTCTTTGTTGAGATTATCTTGGCTTCTGCTCATAGCTGCTTTTATTCAGAAGACATACATAGGTAACTGAGGCCTTCCCGGTGCATCTGGAATATAGGTTAAACACATGGTTTGAATTTGCATTTTCCTCTCTTAAAACCCTGTTTCTGGTTTTACCTGGTTCTGGAACATACTTAAGCCATGCTCAACCGTTCAGCTATTTCATCTCCAGGATGCCTTCAAGTCCATGCTCTGCTGCAGAACGTGTCACATAAAGCTGTTACCCACTGAATCCCGAGTGGGAGGAGGATGAGTGTTGCCACTGAAATAACTCTGGGCTTTACTGTCTCACACCGATGTTGCACAACAGTCTCTCAATGGTTCCCACTCACACATCCTGAGCGATTGCGCTACGGTTCAACACTGTGATTCAACATCCACGGTCTCACTGGTGCTGGGGAGATGCTCCACAGAATGGTAAACTCGCAGCAAAACAAAGCAGCTCATGTTTTCTTGGGAGGAGCCAATTAATAACAAGCGTTATCTTCATCAAGTGTTCCCAGCTTTAATGAAGGCCAAAGGCCTTTTGTCCCTTTGCTTAAATTTCATCACAGCCGTCGCCGGTCTCGGCTCAGCTTCGAGCTGGTCTGGAGGGAGCTCTTTGGAAAGCAGCCAGCTGTTCTGCCAGGAGATTGGATCCAGTTGCATCAGCATGGGAACCCAGCGCTGGTGGGACCAGTCCTGACTGGTTTTCCCAAAGCTCCTCCCACAGGAGCTCCTGCAAGGACATCCACTTACCTCACCAAAACCTGGGTGATCCAGGGATCCTTAAAGTAGAACAGCTGTTACCTGGCAAAAGCAGGGAGGGGATTAATTAACTCTTTCC
>NW_010301492.1:14299-24202 GCF_000700745.2 Antrostomus carolinensis
GACTCCAAACCTGGTGGGAGAGTGAAATGAGAAGTGAAATGGCACCAAAAATGCTACCAAGCCGTACTATCTGTCACCATCTCGGCTACAGAACTATCACAGACGAACATCTACCAAAACAAGGATGAGCCAGGCCCTTGTTTAGTGGAAGATTAAATCAATTGGTCTGTGCTGATTAACAGCTGATGATACAGATAGCTTATGGAAAGCACTCCAGCCTTTCAGAAAGGATGTCTCGGACCGACTGCTTTGTGTGGGGTTATCAACGCTCGTGACTTCACTGTGAACCTTTCCATCAGCGATGGTGCTTCAAGGAGGAAACAGTTGTAGTTTTTGGTCTTTTACATTAACAGTGTTTCAGTGTGAAGCTTTGGAGGAGTTTATAGTATTTTGTACGCATATTTGTACACATGCACATCAAATCTAAGTATCTACAGTGGCCTGGTTCTGTGGAAGACTGGATGAAGCAGTCCCTCCAGGGGCCCAGTCCCTGGAGATGTTTAGTGGTGTGTTGCACAAAGGAGTGGCTTCTGGCATGGAGGCATGGCCTGAGAACCTAAAGTTTCACGTACCTATTTTGAGCAAGTACATTTATGGCCCCTAGGACCAGAAAGGGTGGAAGTTCAGAGTATGACCTAAACTTTAAAGACTTTTTTAAAACAGTAAGACTTACTTTATTTCCTCTCCTGATTTTTAGAGTCAACGTCCTGAGTTGGGAGGCCCGTCTGCCAACTGTAACATGGCTAAAGCTGGGAGCCTGAGACCAATAGCGAGAAGCCATCTTCGACCTGAGTGGGTAAGTTTCCATCTCCCACCCAGGCAGCATGGGAGCGTGATACGGGCAGACATTCCAGTCCAGCAGATCTCAGGTGCTCTGAAGGAAGTAGGACAGGCAGCAGACAAAGCCTCAGGCCTGTTTATGAAATACTCCTGTGCAGTAGCTCCCAAAGTGAAGTGTGGGGAGGTTCACAGTTACCAGGGGAGGAGGAAGCAGGGGTTGGGGGGAGGCGGTTCACTACTAATGCCACGACCTATGCAAAAAGAAGCCTGACAGTTGCTTCTTCACCCCCCCTACCTTGGTAATGATTATTGGAAAAGCTATCTCCCCTGCAAAGCATCTGGGATGACTCTGTAGCACAGAGAGCATTGATTAAATAGATGGTATCACCCCTGAGCGTGGCTAAGCTGTCTACCTTGTACATGTCTTGGGGAGGAACAGGATATGCCACATAAGAGAGTGCTTTGCATTGGGTTGCTGTGCCCACACACCTTCTGCCGTGACCTGGTGTGGTGTGTCTGCCTTGCCTCCCGGAGGACACTCACTTGCAGCCCACAGATATGCTGCTGTGGCTCACGTGGCTAATTGCAGCTCGGAGTCCTGACTGGTGGGCCTGACTGATGCGATTGGGGCCACCGAGCACAATGACAGGGCACTGGGCAGGAGAGAGCCACTGGAGGTGGCTTTGCCAGAAAGGGTTCATCCTGCGTGGAGTATAACCTCCTGGGACCCCTTGTTCCTCCTTGCTGTCGTCTCTGTCCCGTAGTCAGTATGGTACCACTGTTCCCCCCAATATGTGTGCCCTTCTGAGCTGTGAGTTGCAGTGTGTTTCCCCAGGAACCCCGACCCTCTGCTTTCCCTTCCTTAGGGAGCTGAGATTGGTGTTGCTTCACACCTTTAAGCTTCCTTTTCTCAACACCCTTTGTCAGATCTGTACTATGCAGGACAGTTGCAAGATCTCCTGTGAGACTCAGCTCTTTGTGCGTATTTCTAACTTCTGTGATTCACTTGTGACCATTAAGGGCCCCATTAGTGTAATAGGACCGCTCTGATGTCCTGGCCCAACTGCAATGTGATGGCAATGCCTCTCCTGGACCTCTTTTCTGTCTCCTTCAGGCTTGTGCTCTCTAAGCTCTTCCTTGCATTTTGTCTGAAGCAGGGTGCTCTTGGCTATTGCTGCAAGGGGAAGGTTGGCTGGAGGTGGCAGCAAGATGCAGGCAGGTTTTGCAGTGTTTGGGGTGTTGCCTCACCCTATGGAGACTACCTTGAAGGGATTAAGCAACCAAGACCTCATCACACTGGCAACAGTAGCGCTATGTGACCTCCTTTTAAAGCTGTGGGAAACCAGCAACAGGACATTGACCGTTGCCTCATGCTTCCGTCAGCCTGCACAGCTCCTGAGATGCTAATGTCATGTATAATTTCCAGTGGATAAACCAGGATTGATCTGTCCTCCATAAAGGACCTTAGACTGATCAACTCCTGTTCATTGAGCCTTAAATGTTCTTCTATTAAAATCAGAAAATACTAGGAGCACAAGAGTTAGTCTGGAGATTTCAGCCCGCTCTGCACAGCCCCCCAGGAAGCTTTCTTTCCTCCTCTAGCTAGCCAGGAGGGAGAGAAATTCTCCGTTAGTGGGGTGCCCTAAATACAAATCTGTTTCTTCTCCACCTCCCAGCTGATGAGGTGTAAGCTCCAGCTTACAAAGGGGGCACTGAGCCAGGCTTGGCAAGCCAGCCTCCCTTTTCATATTGGCTTCCTGATGCAATCTCACACCTGCCTCCCAGCGCTGCTGCAACCAAAGTGTGGCTGCCTGTGCTCACTGCTGAGTCTACGCTGTGTCAGTTACACCCATGCGCAGTTCCAGCCGTCAGTGGAACCCCCTGAAGAGAGGGCCCGGGTGAAGGTCTCAGTCAAGTCAGGCCTTTCTCAGAGGTGTCTGCTGCAGCCCTGTAGGATTTTTGATGAGTCACCAGAAAACAGGAGGTAAAAGGAATTTGTCATGAGAAAGGCCATGCAGTTATTGATTCCCAGCCTACCGCTGTGGGTTTGTTTCTTTCTGTGCTACAAGGACAGTGCGTAGAGTCTCTATAACTGGTTCTCACCCATCCACTATTTCAGGATCTAGGTGTATCTACTTAGTAGCAAAAAATTATATAGGTTAATTCCCACACTCCCAATGAATGAATCATTAAGGGAACAAAGAAAGGTGCCTCCTTTAAAGCATCACTGCCACCTGCATTATGAACATACGCCCAGGTTTACCTGTGCATGTTTAACCCCTTATCAGAGCAGATAAATGACAGTCAGCTCTGGCACTGGCTGCACCTCTGACATGGATGGCAGGAGGAAACACGTTCCTGCACTTGAAAGTGGTGTGCAAAACTCAAAAGAATGCAGAAAAAGAAAGCAAAACCCCATATAAGATTCATTTAACTACAGAGCTAGACCTGGCCAGAGGTACGTCCCACCTCGCACACCCTCCGGTTTCCAGGCACGTTTAGGAGGAGCGATACCCTGCAGAAATGCTTAGCATCTGGCGAAACTGAGCTGGAAAAGCATACCTCCCACTAGGAAAGCCCAAAAGCCTCCTTGCTACTAATTGATGAGCAGTTTGAGTGGAGCAGCTGACAGTCAATGCCAAAGGATGCAGTAGCTTCCAGGGAGAGCAAATTGTTTCTTCCTCAATGCAAGTACGAACAACATCCCTTTCAGCTGAGAACTGCAGATTGGCCTGAACTGCGAGGGGGAGGAAGGGGGATGCCTGTATCTCCCGTGTGTTTTTCCCACTTGGTTGGGCTGTCAGTATACAGTCTGCTAAGAGGTGTGCCCCAAGGATGTGAAAGGAGATAAGCCACTGAACTGTATTAGCACATGAAAGAAAAAACAGTGGGAGCTTCCAAAGGATGGCAAAGGTTCAAAACCTGCTCACAGAAGCACATAGTTGTGGATGATTACTGCAGCACACTCCTCCAGCCGGAGGTGTGGCAACCTAGCATGAGATGAGAACGTAGCAGAAAGTGAGTAATGCCAGTGCCATTCTTAGTAAGGAATCCTATTTTTAGTATGAATTGGCTTGGAATATAAATGGATTTAAAATCAAAGAGACAGTGAAAGGAGAACTCCAGTGAAAGGTACTGACTGCAAAGATAAAAAAAAGCACAGCCTCCCTCTGAAATTGACCCTGGGACACTAAGGCAGAAACCAAACAGTGTAGTTTCTTTGCCCCAGTGCTCTGTACTTGCGCCGTCCCACTCCCCTTCCTTTCAGGCACCGTTAGAGACAGGATCCTGGGCTTTTCTTTTGGTCCCTGCACTCCACAAGCAACAGTCAAGTGCTGTGCAGACAGGCTCCTCTTCATACAGCCTGGTAGATAGAGGCACGACAGAGACATCGAGCAGCAGACCGATGCAAAAGGTGGTTTGGTGTCCTTGTGTTGGATCTAGCTTGTCTCCATCAGTGAATTAAATACACAGGGGAAGCACTGTGGTAAAATTTTCCAATGCGCCCAACGCGGGCTGCTTCAAAGGGTTCAGTCGCCTGAGACCTGCTGAGTTGCTGGCACTGAAGGGAAGATAGTGCCTGACTCCTTTTGCATCCCAGGCTTCTTAGAAAATTAAGTCATGCGGGAACAGTGGCCAGTCCTGCTATCAAATGATTTGCAATGCTTGGCTCATTGCAAGCAAATTATTGTCCTTTGGGTGTCAAGTGTGTTGCACAGCTTTGCTACTTCTGGTGAGGGCGACAGGACGTTTGCCAACACGTGTTGTGTTGTAATAGCTGCAGTCTTTGTAAGGCCCAGCTTACTCAAGGCAGGAAAGAGACTGGGGAGTGCTGCAAAAGTTTCTTTCTTTCTCTGGGAGAAGAGGTTTCCCTTGGAAAGGCTGTGATAGATCCTGTTTCCTGTAGGTGATGGCTGGAAGGGGACAACTACCTGTATTGATCCAGCAAGAGTCACAGCTGAGGCTCTTGAGTTGTTATTACTGTGCAAATACTGTCTGTGTGGAAAGGAATGCCACATGCTCGCTGAAGTGTGATGCCATTAGTCAGGGCTGTGCCCGAGGTAGTTGGATCAAACAGCTTTTCCCATCCCAAGCCTTCTCAACTCGGCCAACTCTGGCAAGCTCCACTTCCCCCTGCTGTCCCTCTGTGCCTTAGACTCCAAAGCCCTTCTTCCTGTTCCCTCCACCACCTCCCCAGAGCTGTCCAAAGCCTGGGAGCCCATATTTGCCTCAAATGTGTTTTCAGAGGAGGAATAGAGATTTCAAAATACTCAAAGTTGCTGCTGGTTTCTTTCTGAAAGAGCATAGCACCCAAATGAGAGACAAATGAATAAAACAGATACTGTCTCTCACCATGACTCAGAAATGGATAGTCTGGCTGGCGGTCTGTACCTGTGTTGCAGACATGGCTGTGATTTCTGGAGATCTAATGTCCTGATTCATCTGTAGGACATCTAGAAATCCTGGGCAAATGTCCGGAGACCTCACATTCTACCTGGACACCATTTCCCAGCAAAAACGGAGACACAAACTAGGGAAACCTTGGTAATTTGTGGGATCTACTGTGTCCTGCACTCAGATCTGACCTGCCCACTGCTCTGGCTTTCACTTTGACTCAGTTAACAGACGTAGAGGTGACTTTGCCCTTCTGATTCTTTGTAGTCTTTTAATGTAAATAGCAAAATGAAAACTCTCTCCGCTGTCATGAGACAGACTCATATCCGAGTTCCAGGGCACCTGTCAGAATGGATTTTGCTTTAAGAACATCTGTTTGGATGTTGAAGGTGGAGGTGTCTAAGGGGTGGTTGAGGACCACTTTGGAAAGCCTGTGGTGGAGAGGGAATGACTTGGGGGGGGCTTCTTGTTTGGTTTTCCCTTTACTGTACGATATTAGAGATACCATTTGGAATTTCTCTCCTTTTCTAATTGGTGGGACACGGAGCAAAATTAGGAAGTTTAATCTGATGTGGCACTTATGAACTTCTGGCTGGGCAGTAAGGAACCATAGCCTGACTGAGACCATGCGATCAGGAACTTGTTCTTCCATAAACTGTGTGTGGTTATTGCCATTGCTTTTTCATTGACCTCTTCCCTTAGACGAGGGGAACTTCTCAGAGTGAGGGCTCCCTTTAGGAGTTTGCAAAATGGCAGCCGGCACTGTTGACAAAGGGATGCTTTGTTCTGGTCTCAGCTGGTCTTCCTTAGCTGCTTCCAAGGGCTGGCCAAGTGAAAGTGTCACAGCTGCCCGCCGTCAGCACTCTGCCGTGTACAGCCCATGTGATGAGCAGCACATGGGTTAGCAGCGAGGACCCTGAGTGACCTCCCTGCTGTTAACACGTGCAGCTGCAGGAGATACTAAAGTTCACGTGAGAAGGTTCAGGTATGTGAAACAGTGGGTGTGATCTGAAGGCTTGTGTGTTTGTTTTGGAGGTAAAGAAACACAGTTTAATATTTCAGATGCTCTCCTTTGATTAACATATATTCTCACACGGGGAGACTCTGCAGGGGAAATTCTTCTCTGGGATCAGCAAACAGGGTTATTGGTAAAGTGCCTAGCTGCTAATCACTGACCATGGTTACAGGTAGGAGGTATTTCAGGGAGCATACTGCTTTGCTTTCTTCTGATCAGAATGGCTGTCTAGCAGATCTGTGAAATTAGTCCAGGACAAAAGAAATGTTGCAGAAAGGTCTGATTTCACCCTCTTCAATCCAGAAATCTTTTATGTATTCTAAAACTGTTCATTTAATTTCTACCAAAAAAAAAAAAAAAAAAAAAAAGAAGAAATCACTCAAAGAAACAGAATGTTTTCTTCTCAGTAGAAGAGGACATTTTGTTTGATTTGCAGTTTTGTCTGTTTTCACGTGGGTGAGAATGCAGGGGAATATACTCTATGAGATAAAAGTTCTCCAGGCTGCCCAATGGGGACAGAACACAAAATATACCCGCTCATTCACTCGGTGCTGCACATGATTTGAAGATATCTTTATTTACAGTAAGGTGACCTAGGTGTATGGCTTTGTCTTTGCTCTTTATCCGCCCAAACGCACCTCAAAGGGAAACACAAGTGACTATAAATAGTTTGGGATCCTTTAAGACAAAATACAGCTGCAGTGTCACCACATCGTTTGGTCCAGGTTTCACAGACAACAGAAGAAGTAGTCCCGCTGAAATCTACAGTTAATTTTCAAAAGCCTGGAGCACACCCTGAAGTTGC
Source organism: Antrostomus carolinensis (assembly GCF_000700745.2). Taxonomy (NCBI): domain Eukaryota; kingdom Metazoa; phylum Chordata; class Aves; order Caprimulgiformes; family Caprimulgidae; genus Antrostomus; species Antrostomus carolinensis. The sequence continues at coordinate 21,295 of NW_010301492.1, forward strand.
TAACTGTGGTGTTTTCCCACTGATCTCAACAGGGCAGAGTTGGACCCATGCTGAAGACTTTTGAAAACGCTGCTCTCCGAAGTGTGGTTCTGGTCCTGTTGCCTCTTGTGAACTCAGTAATGTTTCCCCGCTGTGAGAGACAGCAAGGTCTGCCAGCTCTGCTCGTCTCCAGTGGAAGTGCTTAACAGATACCGGTTAGTAACTAAATATACAGCCTAATTGCTGCACAGGCCAAAGCTCTTAATAAGTATTGTCAAAGATTTATGCAGTTCTTTTTCTCTGTTGGGGAGGCAGGAAAGTACAGGTAGATAACTGGGCTCGTGTCGGAGCAGTTTGGGTTTGCCTGTGCAGTTTGCAGTGTACTGAGTTCTGATGTTCGTTTGTTCTTCGTTTGCCCCCTGATTGTGTCTGTGTGCAAATCCCTGGGGTTTTCTGAAGGTGTACTTCAGGAATGAGGTGAGCAAGAGGAGCAAGCTCTGCTGGGAGGACAGAAGCAGGATACAAATGGGCTCCTGGTTTCAGTAGGAGACAGTAAGGAACTGCCGTGAGTCTGGGTGTGGAGGAAATGTGTCAAGACTCTGAGCCAGAGCTGGATGGCACTGAAAAGCAGGGAAAGCAGGAATAGGGTTGGTAGGGTCTTGGTAAAGCCACCTGACAGGTACCTCTGAGGTGGAGCAATAGCAATAACTGGAAGGCCAGCCCACAGAAAAGGAATATGATAGTGGAGAGGTGGAGAACTAAAGAGATGGGCAGAGTCAAGAATGATACCTCTGCATGTCTGCGCAAGGCTGCTCTAGTGCTGAGGGCAGATGATTTGGGTCCCTTAAATTGTGCTTTTGTGCTGGCTTAAACTTGGAGAAACGGGAGGAGAACGGTGCTTCGTGCACCAGCAAGTTCCACTTGGAGATGCCAAAGCATTTATTTTATGCTGGACTAATCTGGATGTGGCAGTGTTGCATTTGATTTGGCTCACACTAGCCCCACACAAATATTCTGGGAATATTAGCATTTTGTGAAGCAGTGAAGGAATTGCTTGGCTTCCTTTTTTCCTTCCCTCCCTTGTCTATTTACAGGAGAAGTTATTACTCAGGGGGAAGGAATGAGGAAAGTGCAAGACATTATCTCCTGATATAAATGACAGGGCCCGTCCTATAGAAAGACTTAATGCTCTTCCATCAGGGTGGTTGTGTGGGTCTTGGGAGAATAAGACAAGTTAATAATGGTGGCTTGGGCTGGGTAAAGAATGAACTCTGGAATCTCCAGCCCCTTTTCTCCATGAATGGGAAGAACCCAAAATGATTGGAAAGTGTTGTGAAGTGAGGGGCTTCAGAACAGGGGTGACTGAGCGGGCAGGCCATGTGCTCTTGTTTTAATGCCAGCATGTGTACAGGAGGTGAGCTGGGCCTCGCTGGAACTTATCCAAGGCGTGCAGAGTACCCATCGCTTCTGAAGGCTAACTCTCAAGTTGCCCACTGTACTGTTGCGGTTTTATTTCCCCAAGCCCGGTAGATTCTTTACTGGCCAGGGACTCTGCATGTGTCTGGGTTTTGGTATTTTTTCTCTTTCTGAGTGTGAAATCTGTCTGCAAAGGAATTAAGCAGTAGTACATGTGTATCTCAGCTTGCTTGCCTGCACTCTCCCACACATGTTGCAGACATGACTCATCTGTGTTGCAGGCTAAACCCAGTTAAGGAAAGGCCCTTGTGCACCATAACGACCTGCACACTTTCTTGCCCTGTAATGGTTCAGTTCTTCTGCAGAGGTGCTTGGGCTTGCTAACAGAGAGAGTCAGCAAGGAGATGCTAGCTCCGACCTAGGATGCCAGTCTTCCTGCATGCTTGGGACTGGCTGGCCTCACCTCTCCAGAAACCACACAGAGCTGTTGCTAGCTTGAGCGAGCAAAGTCAGAAACAGGTCTCTTGGTTCCTTTATCCTGGCTTTACTGAGATATTTCAGGCATGCATGATATAATGACAGTGTGCTGCGGCCCAAAGGTGTGGTGGAAAATCTGGTTGAGCATGCTGGCTGAGCTGCTCCGTGGATCCTCAGCTGGGACATGCTGTAAGGCACAGCTCAGCACTGTTAGCACAGGAAAGACAAGAGCTGCTTCTCTCTCACTTCAGCCTGAAGAAACCGCATTTTTCCATTTTGATTTTTTTTCCATCACCTCTTGCATCCCAACATAAGTGCTTGCTGGTGTGTTTGTATTTCTAGCTGTTAGGTGCTATCTCATGTTTTTATTTTGATCATCTCTTGAAGCCCCGTTTGGGATCAGGGGCACCTGTTGTACGAACCCACTTGTTTCCTTCAGAGGCAGCTTTTGGAGGCAAGTTATCCTCTCTCAGTGTGTTCACTGTCCTGCTCTGGCTTCTCTGGCAAATTGGAGCCCTGTAAACTTAGCATGTGTTGCTGTGAAAGTTCAGAGGCTCTGTCTGCAGGGTATTTATTGTAGGATCAGATGTTGTACCTGGGGTGTAACATGAGCTGGAGAATCAGGAATCAGAGAGATGATCAAAACGATGCTAGCAAGGTGTGATCTGCAGCTGTACCCTCAAAGGACTCTGCAGGCCAACTGCCTTAACGTATGAGGTCAGCGTAAATACGGGTGTCTGTCTCCTTAAGGGGAAATAAAAAGGTGCAGCAATTTTTGTCAACGCCTGTATCAGTCCAGCCCTGTTCAGGCTTCTGGAGACTTAACACCCCATCCTGAGTTGGAGCAAACTGATGTGGCTCTCCTGGTCTGCTTTGGCTTGTGCGGAGATGTGACTTGGGGAGGATGCTTTGATAAGCCAGTCTTTCTCCCTCAAAAAATAATTGCACGTTTCTTGTCCCAAATCAAGTCCCACAGCTGTGATTTATTTATTTAACATAAATTTCCAACAAACTATAGCACGATAAGGATGCAGGA
>NW_010301492.1:24231-47481 GCF_000700745.2 Antrostomus carolinensis
GTGCAAGTCGGATCAATATGAAGCCAGATTTTCCCACAGCAGCACTTTGCTTTATGAGCATTGCTTACCTCCTTATTGTCCTCTCTGAACCGAGCCACCTGACCACATCAGTCATAAGGTACCCAAAATCAGGCGCTCCCATGCTGTACCTTGCAGAAGGAGTTGGCAGCACACGGTGGGGAATGTTCACCTTCAAGGGTGTGTTATGGCTGATGGAGTTCAAAGAGGGGAATGAGGACCTGATCTGTTACTCAATTAAAGCAAAGTCCAGCAGGGAAATCCAGTGGTGTATTTTGCTCTGTTGGTTAAAAGTTCAGAAGGGAAAAAAAAATCTGCTTTTCCTGACCTAATCAGCTTATGTTTTCCTTGGAAAAATGCAAGCTTGTGGATCTGCAGAAACTGCATTTGCAATAGCGACTGCAAGAAGTTTCGAATTTTAAATGTATAACCACTAAGAATTTTTGAACAAAAGGTAATAGCCCAACTTTACAGACCTCTTGCCTTGGCGTCAGCATGCAGTCTGACCTGGTGACACTGTTTCCGTTTGTCAGTGTTTGCAAGTCCAGCGTGGTTTGCTGTTTGATCTGGGCTCTCCCCGTTTGTTCAGAAGCAGGGAGCGAGGCCAGCTGTGCCGAGGCCGCCGTGGCCGGGAGCGATACATGCCTGCCCTCTTTCCTGCTCCTTGCCCTCCGCTGCCTGGCAGGCGGGGGCTCACCCCCAGAGGACATGGCAGAGGCACACAGCATCCCCGCAGACAGGGCTGTCTTGGCCCCACAGCTGTGTGGGGAGATCAGAGGGACTTAGATAAAGATCATAGATGTAGCTGGCTTTATTAACTTTGTTAGGCTTCTTCCAAAGACTGATGGGTCTCTTTGGCTGTGTGTCTTTGGGTTGCGTTACCATCTGGGAGTGAAAAATCCAAGCACCCTCTCTCCTGGGATTGGCGAGGAGTGCTTCTTGTTGGTGCTCATGATTTTCTGTGCACAAAACCCTTCTGCAGGAGAGGAAATGAGACTGCCAGGATCATTGGCTGGCATAAAGATTCCTACTCAGGGCAGCAGGTTTCCTTTCTGCTTCCTTGTCTGTTGCCTCAGTTTTCCTGTCTGTAAAATAAACTTAATAATCTTCGTCCTGTAAGCTCTTTCCTGGAAGGGGAAAAGGATCAGAGAATGGAAAGAGGCGTAGGTGATAGAGCAGCACACCTGGTGTTCCTCATACCTGTGTGCCAAGGAGGCTATTACTCACAGAGGCTGTACTGAGAAATGGGGGCAGATTACCTCTCCTTCCAAGTGCTGGTTTCTGATCCGTAGCTGAATTTCTTACCCTTAGAGCTGCCCTTTTTGCTCATTTGCACTGGAAAGACTGTCTCCTCCTCTGTAAGCCCACATGAGTGCTTGGAAAATGGTCCAACATCAGCATTCCTGAGTTTGTGCTCTTTCTTTTGATAAACCTTAATATTTCCTTACCTTCATCCTGTTGAGCACGCAGGACTGTTCCCATCTGGGCACTGGGAGCTGCTCATGTAAACAATCCCTTTATTCTGGCGTGCGTTTACTCAAGCCATCAGAATAAAAAATTGCATGGGTGACATGAAAAGGGAAACACAACACCTAAGCCAACAAAGGAGGCTTGGAGGAGGACAAATGGCCTGACTTGCTTTAATTCTGAATGGGCAGCCTTATGTGGTACTGGGAATCAGATTTTGTTTGCGTTCCCTTTGGCAGGTGGAGGGGACACACACCTAAGGCAAGCCTCAGGAAGCCCTGTTTTAATCGAAAAGCTTTGGCACAGACCTGATTGCAGCACGTGGCAGGGGCTTAGAGCAGGAAAGGCCAAGGCCAACTGCACCACGCACAGCCCCAAGATTTACCTGTACTTGTACCTGGGCAGAAGTTTCTGCTAACGTGAGCAGCAAGGAGGTGATTAGCAATGCCAGCCTTTGTGGCTGGAGTCAACTGGAACAAAAACCCGGGGACTTCATATGGAATAGGTACAGAGGGGAATATTTTCCTTAGCTTTGGAGCTTGGAGCTAGGATGGCGCTTTTAAATGAACGTCTTGATAAACGGACTGTTCAGCAACTTCAGCTGTAGAAACTTGGTGCAGAACTCTGAAACCATGGCAAAAATCTTAGAAATTTCCTTGTGTAATGATTACAGGAATGGACAGACTGATGGCCGTCTGCTCATACGTATTTCCTTCTTGAAGTCATGATTCTCTGTTTGTGACAACCATTTCCATAGCAATGCATAAATGAGAGTTAATAAATTCACTTTAAAAGGGAAGAGTATGAACACGTACATTTTTTAAAAACAAATCCTGTGAAACAAGCCCTCTGAGCAACCACAGTAAAAAGGAAATGCAAAAGGGTGGTTTCCCATTTGGGAGGTGGGATCATAGCTTAGGAGCAAATGATTCTAGGATTTTCAGTATATTCAGGCTTTCGTGGGTCTGCCAAGCCAGATCATTAAAGTTACTCCCTACCAACATACTTGTATTGCAGTGCTCATGATCTAGATGTTCCTTCACATGAGTTGGGCAAATTCTTCAGGAAAAATCTCATTCTGGGTGGGTTTGTTTTAATTGGAGTTTCCCTGAGGGAACAATTTCTGGGTGAGACTGCCATGGGACTCCTTCTCACTTAGCTGTTCATACAATGCCCAGGAATGAGACACGGGAAGACCCTCTTGCTGCTTGTGACAGGAGTTTCATGGTGATATTTACAGATCCCAGACACGGGAACTCTTTTGTTGTTTAATCCTAAAACTTGTGTCACTGTTTCCTCTTTGTCCATAGTCTCCATTATTAGGCTTAACAATGCAGGTATTTATAGATGCTGTATAACTGAGAGGAATAGTTATTAAAATCAATCATGGAATTATTATAGCCCCAACAACATGAATTATGCTTGTGCATGGAACAGCGAGGTAATATTTGCATACAAATGAATTTACGTTGTTTATATTGTGTTGCTATTTACTCCGAGCGATGATAATTGCTGGGCTGGGCAGAAGCTCTATGGGTCATTTTCAGCTTGGATTCTGGAGGAGGTGAGCCTACACGAGTATATTATCTGTCTCATCATTTGTCAGTCTCCTCTTAATAACTTTTGAAGGCATTGACTAATTTCATCTACATTTGACACAGGGGTAGAGGTTTTTGTGGTGGGGAGATTAAGGGACAAAGGACAGAGGTACCCAGTGAACTAGGACTCATTAATATACTACTCAAAGAACAACTTGTTTGGAATTAACCTCAGGAAATGCGCTTTCACTGGGCCCAAACGTTCCTGCAATTATATGGTGATTGTGACAATGTTTTACTTAAATCATGGGAATCATTCTATTTCAGCTTGCTGGACAGGGACGTTTGCATTTACCTTCCAAAACAGGTTTTCTTAAATTTTGAAAAGCCAAATCAGATCAAAATTCCTGAGATGGTCGGCGCTTTCTTAGAAGTATTATGCTCAGAGGGATTAGAAGGGGGAGATCAGGAAGAACTGCTATTCTGTTCTAATTTAGAACAGTGCAGTCATACAGAAATTTCTTCAGAAATTGCTGATCCTAAGTGCTGTTAGTAGTTAGAACTTGTGTAGTCCCCGTCCCTCGAGATTAAATCAGATATTCCTCTTTTTCAGTTTGGAAGATGCAGGTATTCACAAAGCCACGCTGCAGACCTGTTTCTTGAAGCGACTGTCACGACTGAGAAGGAGGGGATGGGGTGGCTGAGTTACAGGATGGTGACGTCTGCAGCCTGCCTTCCCAGATGCGGAGCCTGCGTGTAACCGTGCCTTTAGTAAGGCCCACGCCTGTAGCTGTGACCGCTGCACGGACAGACCAGCTGAAGTGAGATGCCTTTGAACGTGAGTAGAATAGCCAGAATATGGCAGCTCATGTAGAATAAGAAACTATTTTTATCAAATAAGCCTTGCCGATAGTTTGCAGCTCCTCCAAGGAGGTTCAGATCACTTTGCAGACCAGTTTCTCATCTCAAGACCATGAAGTCCTTCATAACTGTTACCGTGACAGTAAGTGATCAGGTCTCTTGGCTTTTTCCTTTTTTGCAACGCTACCGATTCCAAAATAAATATGCAACACAGTTGGAGTCATGAAGGAGAAACTGAAGTGAATTCTTGCTTTTGAATGTGAGCATCACACATTCTTAATTTCATGAAGTTTCACTGTGAAGCCCAGTTACTCATCGTCATTGCATGAACATCAGGTCTGTGTCTGCAGGGAATAAAGCAGAGATTTAACTTCAAATGACAGGAGCTGTCCACTCTGGAAAGGGCACTGCTCAAAAAGTGACAAAAGGTCACTGTAAGAACAACAAACTCATTCGTACTCAGATGCTGCTTGTGAACAACCACGCCTCTGCCTTATCTCAGGGCCAGAGTGAAGTCAAACTTTACTTGCAATCTCAGTGTGGCTGAGAAAGGATCTAGGTGGTCATTGCTTGCAAGCCTGTAGCCTTTAGTTTCTCCAGTAAGTCAGCGTAGTCTCTTTTCCTCCCAATAGATGCAGAAACTGTTGTTCTGCTGTAGGATCCTTTCTGTATCTCTCTGTGTCTGTGGGTAAGTCAGATAAATAAGATACAGTTTTGTCCACAATAACCTTAGTAAAAAAGATAACACCTGTAACAAAAAAAGACTTTTTTTAGGAAGACTTTTAGGCATACACCTGACATAGGGCCAAATGAATTTGTTAGAAGACTCATTTATAGTTCCACTGAACAGTTCAAAGTTGCTTTTGTTCCTTCAGGTTCAAAACATAAACTCACTTGACACTTTTTCTGGTTTGTTGAATGTCTTTGTCTGATTTCCAGTATAACCAGAAGTGTTCCTAGATGGAAACAGTAGAAGACCAGAAATGATTCAAAACAAGGCCAAATCACATAAAGGGAGGAAAGCAAAAGAGGGGAAAACAGTAATTGAAAAAAATAAAAAAAGTTTATTTTCTCTCCATAAAAATACATTAATTAAGGGCTTTTACCCAGCACTTAGAAAATGTGAGGCAGAAAGAGGAAAGATGCATTTTACAGGTAAAAATCATGTAAAATAGCTATTATTTATTGTCTTGCTGCTGCTGCTATTTTCATGGGTTTCTCAAAGATGAGATTTGAATGGGGAAATGTAACAAAATTAAACGCTCCCAGAACTGAGCCTTTGCCTTGTACTTCTTGCTGAATAGCATCAGCCTAATTCCAAGCAGTATGAAGTCTGTTATTTGACATTACCTTGAAGGCAAATTTTTCTGCCAAATTTGAAATAAAAGGCTGTGATTTATATTTCCTACTTTTCATCAGATTTCATCAGAAACAGGGAATGTGCAAATTAAACAGAACTTCCTGTTTCCAGCCTTTCAGCAAGTGCACATTTCAGTTTGTGTTCCTCTTCCATTGCAGAAGGGAAAAAAAACATTAAAAAATGATGCACTTGAAAAAGGATGGATCCTTGCCTTCTTATTATGTCTGCAAGAATAAGTATCAAACATGTCTGGACATGACACGACCTTAGTAAGGGCTTTGATTCACAAGTGGGAACACTTTGTATTGGGACAGCTGTTGTTATTCCTGCCCGAGCTCTCTGCTCCAGCCCTCAGAGGATACCGCCTCCGCTGCAGGGGTGTCTCGGTTGGTCATGAAGCAGCTGAACTGCCACAGTTTATAACCAAACAAGTTAAAGTAAAGCCGCACTGGTTTCACCTACCGTACAGTGTGACCAGATGCACGAGAACTTCATTAGTGTCAGATCTTCAGCTCATGAATATCCCCCTGAGACATCAAGTAGACACAGCTATTCCAGTTATACCAGGTGAATAGCTGGCTTGCGATGGGTGGCCCACCTGTGAGAAGCAGCATGAGGAACCACGCAGAAATTGGTTGGTGTAACTCATAATAAAAAATGAGATTGTAAAAGAGCCGGCATTCTCGGCTCCCTACTCCTTCTCCACTGTTGAAGGGACACCATAGTGCTAGGCCTTTGTTTTAGAGATGGGTTATCAGTTAAAGTTCTCTTGGGAAAAGAGAAGATTTAAGCCTAGCTGCCTGGGTTTTGGAGCACACAGAAACAGAAATATGGAGCATAGTGGAGGGGACAAATGTTGCAACAATAAAGCAGCACCAAATGTGGCCAGGCCTTGTGTTCATCAGAGCTGCTAGAAGCAGTGGGGATCAGTCTGCAGAGAGTGTCTTGGAGCGGCTAGAGATCAGCAGCAGCTCTTGGTTCTTGTCTTTCAAGAGGAGCCATGGGTGATGCATGGGTAGGTATTAGCTGCCTCTTGTTTGCATTTACTGCTGTAGTCGTCTTTTGACACAGTCCTGAGCTGCAGAATTTCTGAGGTGCAGTGGCGAAGCTCTGTTTGGTGTCCCTGCCTAGCGCTAGCCTTTGTGGCACGTGGAGTATTGTCACACAGTGGGTCACACCGCAGCGTGTCCCGTGGTGCTGCCGTCCTCCACACAGCACTAGAGCAGGCACAGCAGAGGCCACCAGGCCCAGGATGCCTGACACTGCTCCATGTCCTTTCCAAACTCCGGTGTCATGTCTGAGCCACCCAGCCAACTCCATGAGAGAACTTCCCTGTCAGGCTCTGCACTCTGGTGCAGTGATCAGCAGTAGCAGGGCTAACAGGCTGGTATTTAAATGGCTGTAATTAGGCTTCAAAGTAACCATTATGATGAAAGGGGGAAATCTCACATTCCTCTCCACACTATCATTTCAGGGTGTCTGGCAGCACCCCAGAAATACAAAACTCCATCACTTGATACCACCAGAGCTACCTGTTTGCAAGGACTGTCTCACCTTTGGTTTAGAAAGACCTTTTTTTCTAGGGCAAAAATAATCCATGCACCTTTGAATTAAGTATTCTGTTCTCTCCATTCCTGTGGGTTGTTATCTAACCCAGTATGTAAGCATTTTGCAAATATTTGACTGGAAACGACAAGAGATAAGGAGAGGTGATAATCTGCTAGTGCTGCAGCAGGCATGCCCCTGCCAAGCTGCACAGGAACTGCAAAGATATTTTTCAGCTTATTGTATCCCAGGATGAGTATGATCTTTGCTGAGAGCCTGCCTCTTCTGTTTACTTGTTTATCTACTTCAAATTTTATTTGAATATCTGAAATGCTGACATTTATTTATTGCACTAGTCTTCTTTGTCCCTCACTCGATGTTTCAGACAAACTGGGTTGCGTAGCAGGAGGGATGATAAGGGTGATGCTGCTACTTTTAAATGCCCATACTGGCTTAGGATTGGTTTATTCTGAAAAAGGACCTCTTTGTTTCCGAGCCTCTCCACCTTGGGAGGTAAGCAGGTTGGGGAATCTCTCCTCTCAAGTGCAGTCCTCTGTGCTGTGCTGTTTGTTCCAACTCCGTTTTGAAGGATATTAGCAGTTTCCATCCTCCTCCTAATTCCACTGCCATAAAACATCCTTCTTACTCATGAAGTAGAATACCTAGATCCACCTTCTTGCCTCCTGGCTAATTACCGTCATTATCTGGCTAGACAAACTTGTCATGAGATTAGAATCTCCTCACAAAACAGGGTCATCTCAGGAAGTTCTTGCTATCTGGTTTTGTGTAAATCAGTCACCTCTGCAGGTAAAAGGCAGCTCAGATTCTTGAGAATTCACACGCTCCCAGGAGAGGAGCAGAAGAGCATTTCCACATCGGAGCTGCTTCAAAAGGCACTGGGTGTTCCCACTGACATCAGAGGGGCAAAGGCTGTGCCCACTCTCTTGCACCTGCTCAAGGAGGTGTTCTTTAAAGGTACAGAAAAGTACTAACCACTTGCATCTATATCGTTGCCTGGATGTATCGTTAATGTAATAAAGTCATTATATTTTACTTACTGTATCCTTCACCCTGGTGCTTTTGCAGTTTACCTTAGCATAACTCTGCAACAAACTTAGCCATGCAGGGAGTAAAGGCAGAAGCCACAAACCAAGCTGATCATTTTTTTGTGTTTTTAAGGCTTCAGGTCATTCCAGCTTAAGATCTCAAACTAAAAAGAAATTCAGAAACCCATTTAAAACAGTATCTTAGCTTTGTGCTTTTGCACTGTAGGCACCGGTTAGCTTGACCTTAACTCTACGGGGCTTTTACGCAGTCTCTCTCGGGGCTGGATGTTTTAGTGTGTTGAGAATGTAGGTCTCCTCATGCTTAGGCAACTGAAGAGTCAAGCACCTCTTACCTAATTCCCTTCCTAAGTAGGCGAGCAGAAGGAATCTTTCCTCCCATAAACCTTTGGTGACACTACGCTTTGCACACTGGCCCACATACAGCCTGCCATGCCAAAGAGCAGTATGTCACTAATGCACTAAATAACTGTATTGCGTTTTAACAGGCCTGTGGCATCAAGGAAATTTATATTACCCCACAAATGCTCCAAAACGGAAATGCATGCAGTTATAGGCTGCTGTAACCATAGCTACAGCTAAACAAAACACTCCCTTCCTCAGCTATTGTCGTGAACTAAATAACTGATGGTTCTGGCTGTCCTGTACCTCCGGGATGCTTCAGTGACTCTGCTCAGAGACCTGTCTTAAATGGTTCTTGTCTTCCCACCTATCTGCTCAACATCTGTCTCTGTGCAGAAGTGGATTGTCCAGGATACAAATTCTGGAGGCAGAAAGTTTCCTAATTAATTTACCTGGGAACAGACAGCCATGGAGAAATGGGCTTTCCTGGAGGAGCCTGGTGAAACTGAACAGACAAAAGTGACTGGGAACAACAGAGCTGAAGGAGGGCACGGTAATAGTGACTGTGGGGTGACATAGCAAAGGAAAGATGTGCTGCAGGAGCTGGGAACCCTGCAGCCACCCTTCACAGAGGGGATCATCAGTGCCCAGAGGCTGGAGTGTAATGAGACCATCCACATGTATTGGATGCCAATTTTGCATTTTGACTTTCAGCTCCCTCTGCTCTGGTTTCCAGATCAGTAAAGCCAGGAAAGCAGGCTTCTCCTTTGAGATTTCCTGATGGAAAAATGCTAGATTAAACCAGGGGTGGGTTTTGTACACCCTGCTGCCAGATCCTGGAAGCAGCTTCTCATTCTCTAGTGAGAGAGACACAACTGTAGTGAGAGAAGGGTGCTATGAGACAGTGTTTGGTGCAAGTCCTCACATTTGGCATGTGAGCCTGTCTCTAGGCCTTGCTGCAAACCACTATTCAAATTCTACGTTGCAGACCAGACCAATGATATTCTCCTTGAGCTTTTCTGTGCCCTTTATCCCTATGATACCTACATATTTCACAAGCCTTTTGATGAAAAACCCAGAGACATTGGTCCCCATTGTACAGATGAAACTGAGGCTGGTTAAAAACTAAGCTTAAAAAAAGAAATTTCTTTCCTTTTGGTGACCGAGTTTCCTGCATTTCTGCAGCACTAGTGCAAGGCTGTGCAGAGGAGCATTCAGCAAAGGGGTGCCTGCACATATTGGTGAGCAACCCTGAAAAATTCCGGTTCATTACTTTGCTCAGCAGGGCCAGGATAGTTGCCAGGTCCTCAGGGCAGCAATTGGCTGCCCTTACTCTTTCTCTTCCTACAGTTCCCTGCTTCACTTACACATTATTGTCCAAATTCAGCAGATGTTGAAGCTGGGACACTACAGACAATAGTCTTCTCCTCTGATTCATCCTTAGAGCAGGCCCTGTCCTGTGTAGGAAAGGAGGCAAAAATAAAATATTACCTGTGTGTGTAATGAAGCTGTTTCATAATGCATACAGACAAGGCAGCCAAATGAGGGTTGTACAGACATGCTATTTCCAAAGGTACCCAAATAGATGAAGCTTCCTACTTCCTTTATAATGGCCCTATTTGGACGGATTTGTGACCTAACCAGCTCTAGGGTGAATCCTACCACTTGGTAGTCTGTACAGCTCGGGAGTGAGTGTGGTGGATGAGGGTGGTTGTCTCAGACCTCTGAGCTATTCCTCAAGTAGAAATACTTTGACACCTTTGTATAGCAGTCCTGTGACTTGTCAGAACAGAAAAAGCCCTGGACACTAGTCAGAGTTGTCTATCAGCTCAGCTTGGTTGGTCCTGAAAGAGGCTTCTTCCAAACCAATGGTTCTTAAATCAATTTTGTGTGCCTGGATCGTAGCAGCTGTAGCAGAGGATCTTCCTCAGGGTTCTGCACCACAGCTAAGCCCACTTTGCTGTACAACGCAGCCTGCTCCTGAAGTTCAGTCTTGGACCTCAGCATCCCAAACAGTTGAAAGACCCCTGGCCCACTTTGGTGCTACAAAGTTAGATGTGCTTTGCCTTTAGGGTGTGAGGAGTTAGGCCAAAACAGGAGAGCTACAAGAGAACATGAAAAAAATGCAATTACCCCCCATGTATGTGTTCTTGTGGTAACTAAAGTTTTTAGAGACACAGGAGATGCAGGTTCTGTATATCTAAAGACCTTTGCAGCCAATAGTATTGGTGGCCTACTCTTCTGCCAGTGTGCTGCTTCTGGTGCCTCCAAAATCTCACTTTTAATCTCACTTTTTTCTTTCTTTTATAACTGGTCTCCATCGCACTAGCAAGTGTGCTGGTACAGCTGAGAAGGAGCTGCATACTCTAGGGAACAACTGGTAGCTGCAAGGATTGTCAGGCAGCCTTCAAGAAAATGTTCTTAGTGAGGTGCAGACTGAGGCTTGAAGTACCTCTCATTCATGCTGAGAGCATGTTTATCAGCAGGCTGTTAACCCAGAGGGAGCCACTTTTACATCTCTCATTCTCTCGTTGAAATGCTTCTACTTTGGATTCATCAGCTCTTTGTAAGGTCTGAGAGATGCTCAGGGTCACTCCCCAGGGTAATATCTGCACCATGTTCTCTCAAACCAGGGCCACACACATCTGAATTCTTACCCTCAGCTCAACTTCTTGATATTTGTTGAGAGGAATAATTCAGAAGGTGCCACATTTGTAAAAGGAGCAGGTTGTTCGTGTCTTCTAGTGAGCAAGGACTGTGCTGGCTGTGACGGCAGCCTGGCTCCTGACACCTCTATTGGACTGTGGAATCAGAAAGGTAAAATAGACCACTTCACCATGGTGAAGAGCAGCTCTGGCAGAAAAGTCTGAGGGAAAGAAAAAAAGGCCAGATTTACAGCTTTTTGGTCCCAGCACCTGCCTGAGATAAAGCACTGCTTCTAGTCCTGTTCTGCTGGTTTCGGATCTCAAGTGATTCATTTCTCCCAGAGCCATCTCTCAGAGTGATGGAGCTGCTGACCTCCCAGGTCATGGTCCACCTTCCTCCGTGTCACTTCCAGCTCTTCTGTTTGGTGCAGCAATACCATCAGGGGAGTGAGGGCTTCAGCGCTGGCTTCTGAGACATGTTGCAACCCTCAGCACCTGTAGGGTGTCGAGGCAGCAAGGGCAGGTATTTCTCTTTGTCCTGACAGGGAGGGAGAGGCCCTCGAACAGTGTGCTGAGAGGGGTAATTGCTGCAGCGTGTTTTCACCTGGGGAATGATTAAACAAAGATCTGTAATCTTTGCTTACGCATAAGGGGAGACAGGACCTTGAACTTTAGTCTCCCATCCTCCTTTAGATTCTGCTAGCAACATCTCTTTTCCTCTCCATTGTAGCTAAAGAAGGTCGAAGAGGTAGGATAAGCACCTGGTGCATTGGTCAGGCTGTTGGGCCAAAAGGAATGCGGAAAAGCAGGCCAGCTACCTGCAGCCTTGCTGCCTCCTGTAAGCCACACAAGCCCCTCACTACTAGAGCTTATTCCCCTGGATGGGATAGGAAGAAGGATTTCCTGGTTGCTGCATCTCTTGACCCAGGCATAGCTCTGTATGAGTTGTTCTTATAAGCTGGAAAAATGGTTCAAGGCTAGCTGAACCATTGCTCTTGCAGCCTTTACCCTACAGGCATATCTCAAGGGCCAGTTTCTCTCTGTTGCTTCTGGAAGTGCTTTAACATCCACAAGTTGAAGGGATTTCAGTGTTTGAAATGGTTTGAACATGAACTGTCTGTTGTTCAGATATTCTCTAAGCCAGGAGTTCACAAGTTGCAGCCAATGACCCTGTGCAATTATTTGATAACTATCCTTTGTACCAGAGTGATGCCCAGAAATCTTTTCTGCTGAGGAGCAGGAAGGTGATGCCTGGACCTTGAAACCAGGAAATTTTCTCAAGCCCCAAATCGTTTAGACCCTCTGAGTGAGTTTGTTGTTGTTAATGCAACTTTAACAGTAGTACAGCTTTGAATTACAATGACTTCAGTCATTTCAAAGCACACATTTCACCATCATGTTCCAAAGAAAGTAAGTCTTGGTCGTGTTACAGGTCATGGGAAGTGGCTCTTTCTCACCGGGAAGCGATTGCTGTGCAGCATGGAAGGGCTCTGAAACTCTTACGTTTGGGCTGGTGGAAAGTGTCAGAGGGCTGTGTTTAGTTTTGTCCTTACACAGACACACCATCCTGCCACCAGGAACAGAGGGATCTCACATCTCTGTCAGTGAGACGGAACAAATAGAATTTTGAGCTCTGTCTCAGGAGTCTCAGGTCAAACAAGGTGCTTCAGAGCTACCTTCTCTGACAGAAACCTCTAACCTCTTCAGCGCTCTCCGTATTCTCTGGTTTGTATTACTGGTGATGCACACAGCTCTGTAACTGTCTGGGGAGTCTGACAGAGCGTAAACAAAATATATTGACACACATAGCAACCCAAAACCAAGTTACCTCTCAGCTCCATGTGTAGGTTTTATACTGAAGATGCAGAATAAATTAGACATCAAGCCACTGGCGTTGGATGCACAGTACCCAGACTATCTGTGAGACTTCCTAGCTATCCACCGTGATCTCATCTGTGACTTAGAAATGAAGAGAACAAGAGGTCAGTCTGTATTCTGGCATCACTTAGTGTATGCTTGTTTGTGGAAAATTCTCTATGGCCTTATGGTGAAAACGAAGCAGTTGATTGTGTCTGCAGACCTGAGCGCTCACATTCTGTGGAGAAATGAATAATTTTAGGGTTTGTTTGATTGTTCACTAAATGCAAAGTAAAAGCACTCTCTAGTCCCCTCCCGTCATTCTGGCTGAGCAGGCTCACCCTTATGTCAGAGGTGTGAGGTCCTACCAGGTAGGTTTCACCCCTCGGCTGGCTTTCCTTCTCCATTCGCTCTTGCAGAGGGATCGCTGCCTTTTGTGAGGACCGTTTGGATTTATGCTGGGAAGCAGCGCCCCAGCACAGCCAGGCTGGTACTGCATCCCCTGCTTTTCATCCTGGCCTGCATTGAGACACCTGCCTCCCAGGAAAAAGCAGATCTTAACGTTTTCTCTTCAGACAGCAGGATCTCCTTGCCATGGCAGAAAACTGTGCTTCATTGTGCTTCAAAACTGCAGGGCTGCAGTCACCCTCAGTCACCCCTGTGGCCACAGCAGAAACCTTTTGCAGAAGCACTGAATGTAGACTTGTCTTTCAGCATCTGAGTGAAACTGCATCGAGCGCATTCATCTCACTGATGAGGCTTGTCTGCTACATCGAAGTGGCAAGTATATTATTAACACACTGCAACTGGTCCTTCACAAATCATGTGCATCTGCTTTGTGGTGGAGAGCTCTTTCCCCCACCCCAATTTCTCTTTCTGCTGTGGAAAAGAACAGCATTAGTTTCCAGCACTGCCTCTGACAAAACACTTGAGGGTCTTACAAGGTTTTCTTGTTTTCTAGCAGGCTACTTCCTTCTTCTCTCTGGAGGATTTAATTTTGCTCTGAGGCATCCAATCTCCCTGTGCCTTTTCCTCACTCTCTTATCACTTATTAAAGACAGTCCCATCTCAGCAAACCCATGAGACAGTGAGGGATAGACAACAGTTAATTTCACTGATGTAAAACCTCAGTGTGTTTGAGTGTTTGTTTAGTACTTCACAAACTATAAACCAGTCTGGGGGGGTGCTGGAAAGAGAGATAAATTAATCTGAGTAACTTCACAGACCAGCACCGTTGGTTTTGGTGGGTCTATGAGAGTTCTCTTCCTCACGGGAAGCCATGTAGCTGGACGCTGGTGTTTTGTATCCTAGACCATTTTTGGTGATGACCACATCAGTGTAGAGGCAGTGGTCAAATGCTTGTTAGTTTATGAGTCCAGGACCAAACATGTTATGGTGACATGGTCACATGCCTTCCTAGTGGTCAGCAGTACTTGAAATCCAAGTCACAGTGATGCACTAAGTTGAAAAATTAAAGAAGGATCCAGTGAATGAAAACTTGCAACACCCAGGAAACACTTTTGGGGCTGAGCCTGTCTTTTTGGGACAATATGTTCCCTCTACTTGCTGACAGTGCATGGTTCTGCCAGACTTTCTGGTAGCTTGAAATCTGTTTTCTGGAGAAAAACATCTCATCACATCCCAACACCTCATTGTTGGTTTTTAACTATTGTGAAGCGTAATTGCGCCCTGTGGCTGAAAGGCAAACAGAAGAAACCATCTTTTCAAGCCCAGAAGTACCACTGGAAACTTGCATGTCACAGCAAATGAGATATACGTTGAAGGAAGGGGGAAGGCAGGAAAAGAATGGGGGAAAAAAAGGAAATAGAAACAATAACATAACATTCACACCGTTACCTTCGCTAGACTTTGATGATCCCTCTTTGAATTCTTTTAGGTAATTTTTGAAGCAGTTTATAGTTTTGACTTTCACTTCAGACTGTGGCAAGGAATTCCACAGGTAAATGATGCACAAAAAGAGTGAAAAAGAAGGATGGCCCCAGTGAAGCCCTTCAGGCAGCAACCTGGAAGCAAATCACTGTGTGGAAAAGCTCTTCTATTTCACATCTGCAGTGTAATAATTACAGTTATTTTTGTATACTTCTTGTGTTACGTGAAGAAGTGAAAAATCATTCCCTGATCGCATTCTCTGCTTCACTCCAGACTCCAGCACGTTCCCCTTCACTCTCCCTTCTTTTCAAGTGAGAGAGGCCTAATCTGTTTCTTCTCTCCTGCTTCTGCAGCTATTTGAAGTCCCTCCTCAACAGTGTCACCTTAGGCTTTCCTAGTTCAGAAGTAAAAAGAGGTCATAGCAATGGGATGACTAAGACTGCAAATGGATTCAAGATGTTCCTGCATTATTAAAATACACTGTGGCAAACTGTATTTTCTTAACACCTTCTAATATCCTCTGGGCTTTTTTGGCCTCTGCAAGGCCCTGTGTAGGAGGAGGAAGACTCATGCTGCATCCAGGCTGGACAGTTTTAGTAAGGTCTTTAAGTTTTACTGCCACAGTCTGATGAGACTGTAAAGAAAGAATAGGCAAAGCTTTTGGCAGGTTGGAGAACAGTGATGTCCAGAGGTGGAGAGGATTCTGCTCTCGGAAGGCATCTGAGTGAGGTTCACAAAGGGAAGGAGGAAAAAATTAAGTGAAGCCTCTTTGGTTTGAGCTAAAGGAGTGCTGAACACAAGAGCCAGAATATAAATCAAAAGCTCGAGTCTACCTCAGGCTCCTCTGGAGGCCTTAAGTAAATCTGCCATCCCAAATTGTCTTGTCTAGACTGTTCTTGCCAGAGCCCGACTTGGGCCAAAGAGCACTGCGGGATCTGGGGCTGCCGGCACATCTCTGATTGTCACATCCACACTGTGGCATGTCCTGGAGGGACCTGACATGTACGTGCTGTCTCCTTTCCTGCAGCTTTGGGAACGTGGGGAAAACGATCTCTCTCACACCACTTAACACAGCTCCCTGCAGGGAGGTCAGCGCAAACATTTTTTCCAAGCACTTAAGATACATAAAGCCCGATGTTTCCTTTGCTAGAGGATTAGATGAGCTTTAGTAAATTGTCATGAGCATCTTTTCTCTCCAGGTCTGGAGTGTCTTTGAGATGCTCTTTTCAGAGCAGCGATGTCCTCTGAAGTGGGCAGCCTGAGCAGAGTGGCTGCTGCTGCGCTGCTTTCACTGTAAGAATTACTACCGCTTCAAATGTGGTGAATTCCTTTTGGCCTGAATCCTGGACAGCTAAGAGGAAAAGGAGTGGCTCCCTTCCTGTGAAGAGCTTCTTTTCCTTCCCTCACCAAGTTTTCTATTAAACTGCCCTTATGCAGAGGCCTCCTGAAAGTCAGTAATTAAAGTCCATGGCGTTGCATGGGCATAAGTGAAGGCAGTTTCTGATTAGTCTGCCTTACAGAGTGCCCAAAGGGGACCGACGCAGTCAGGAGTTACATTTGCGTTTCTTTGCGTGTAAATCAAGTATATTTGATATGGGATTGCTAGGACAAGCAGCATGGCACTCTTGCCTGCTGTTACATACTACACTGTCTAAACCCTCATACTCTGAAATCACAAGTAGAGCCCTCAAAAAACTCTTAAGGTTAGGGTAGACTTGATGAGACACTGTTTTAGCCTACAGATTTTGAACTGCATTTATTTGCTAATCATCTTTCAGAATTCAGGGGTCGAGCATTTTAGTATCTTTCTGTAACCCTGTGGGCTAGAAAGGTAGTTCTTTTTCCTTTCTTTCTTTAAAATCAAAGGTGGGAATCTCCTACAGTTGGAGAAGTTACAGCTGTAAAATGGCAAGATTGCTCTGAGATGCAGAGCACTACCACCACAGCTGGTGATACTACAGGTTATTTTCTGGGAAGTGCTGGACTAGACTTCTCAGCCTTCTGGGAAACCCAAGTTGTTGATTCCTCTTTCTAGTTTTGTTTCACGAGACTTCTCTTTTGTGGTTGAAGCCTGTGTGTGCCCCACCTGAAACTGATGACAACGTCAACCTGAGATCAGGGGGAGCAGCAATAGGCTCCCAAGCTAGTAAGCAGACATCCCATTATACAGTGCCTCAGTCTGCATTCATTAGCTCTGCCTGCCGTCTCTGTCAGCAACGATGTATTTATTCCTGAGGACCCGGCATCCTTTTAAACTGCAACACTTGACATATTTTAAACAAGTATCATTGCTGTCATTATGATGTGACCCTTCAGCCAAATAGCCAGGGCAACCACCAGTCTGTCTAGGGCTCCTTCTCTGGAATAAATGAAACTCTGGCTCCATCTCCATCCCAGGACTTCACCCTCTGGGAAGGACAGCTAAAACTTTCCTAGTCATTCAGACAGCTTTCCTCCTACTCCCTACCCCTCCCCAGCCCCACAATATGAAGAGCCTGTTTTCAGTTCCTCTCTGCAGCAGCCAGATTTATTAAAAAGCGTGAGGTGGAATGAATTCTGTTGTTATCACACTTGCTCAACACACTCCATGAATGGGCAGACTGAGAAACTGAACAAAAAAAAGAGCCTGTAAGCCTGTTTCTGTTCAGACAGACGAACAGACCTGCAGTCTTGCAGAACAAAACCTCTTTCCCCATCCTCTCAGTCAAACCCAAGCTCCCTCACTCAGCTCAAACCTTTTCTTTTGTACGGCCAGAGTGACCTCTCACCTGGGGCTTGCCTGCCCAATTTGTAAGCCCTTTAATAATGATCATCCATTATCCTACTTTACACATCAAAACACACACAGGCTCCTCCCAAGCAAGAGAACTTGGCAGATGAACTGTGGGTAAAAAGCATAATCATTTATACGAATGATGATCTCCAAGGGTATCATTTCTTTCTCCTCAGCAGGAAGAAAAGATTTCTTCCCCTCCAAATTTGACAGAAGTAGTGTTTATAATTAATCGCTACAGTATTAGGTTTATCCAGACACAAGATCACTCTGCTGTTGATGTACCAGGTACTAAGGGTGCAGCTGGCAAAGCCTTGGTGTGTCCCAGTGTCTCTCCCAGACCACTTCAGAGGCAGCCTGGAGAGGGGGGCTGGATCAGGCTTTTCCTTGCTGCAACGTGACCTGTGGTTCTCTGCACTGCATCGTAGCCCTTTAGAACTGTCCTAGATTTAGTCTGGCTCTAGAGGTAACTCATGCTGCGTGTGATTATGGAGCATCTAACACAAGTCTCCAATTTGAGCTGAGGATTGGCTAAGTGTCTGTGGCAAATTCTTCATGGAAGAAAACAAAAGAATCGTAATGTACCTGTTGCAGGGAACCTGCTTTAGCAGGGGGGCTGGACTAGATGATTTCCTGAGGTCCCTTCCAGCCCCCACCATTCTGTGATTCTGTGTGTTCTGGCTTCTCTTAGAGGCACCAGCTTCTGGTATCATTGTGGAGTGGGCAGTAGGAAATGACAGTGAATCTGTACACATCGCAGTCCCTCATGAGCCACAGGTAACGTGTGTTAGAGCTCCTTCATATCCTGGGACTGAAAGAGAGGGTCCACCCTGATGCAGACAGTGCACGCAGCGCATGTGCCATACTCTGCCAAGGGGTGGAAAGGATTGTCACTGCAAATATGTGGGCTGTTCTGCACAGTCCTTCTTCATTACATCACGCCACTTCAGTTGACACAGCTCGTTGTACTTGCCATAGTGAACCTGTTAGCATCTTTCAGATCTATGTAAATTCTGGTGTTGATGAATTCAGCAGCTTCCTCTTGAAAACCTTTATTGGGTGACTTTCACGCTGCCCCCACAAAGGCTGTTCCTTGAAGTCAGTGGGAGATCTGGGTGTGGTGAAAAGTCAAGATCAGACCTGTAAATCAGATGATAAAGAGAAGTGAATCAGTAGGAAATGCTCTTGGGGAACGACATATTCCTCTCCCATCAATTAAAAGTACAGGGAATGGCTCAGGAATAGCTTCCCTCCGACATGTAGGAGACCATATTTCAACAGCATAATGGTCTACTGGAGCTTTCTAATAGGTTGAGGACATAAAAGCATGCTTGTGCTCAATAAATTGTTCAGGCCATCTAATAAAATCCATTTCTGAAGAAGTATATGCAAATTTGGGTGGTGTTTTCAGACCTCTTGGATAGTATTAGCATATCCTGTGGCAGAGCCCAGTCCCCAGCAAATTGACATGCTGTGTGCTATGCCCCAAAAATGTTTGATGTGGCTATTCAGGCTTCAGGTGCTCAGCCCTAGGGAACATATTCTGCTGTGTCCAAATCTCTTAGGTACTCTGAAAGTCTTGCTCGCTGGCTCCGCCCGAAATACCCGTGGCAGATCACTGTGGAAATTATGTGCCACTTCTGTCCTTTTGGTTGCTGATTTATTTAATTAATGTTATTCCATCTTTCTTCCTGACTTTCTTCTCTCTTCATTGTTTCATAAGCCAGTGGTACTTGGCCTGTTGTGGGTCATAAGTCATCAAAAGGTTGCCCGTGACATCATTGCAAATAAAATAAAAATACGTAAAAACCTGCCCGTGCATGCAGAGAACGAGACGGAAATAGCAGATGAATGTGCAGGTTTTCACTGACAGCACTTGCAACGTTCCTGGTCCTGTTTGCTCATGTGAGCTGCACTGGCACAAGCCCATTCTTGGACTTTGTCCCCAGAAGATGAGGTGGGCTTCATTAAAAGATGGATTGAGAAATGCCGTTGCCAGCGCTGGATGTCACTGCTCACGTTGCCTGCACTCATAGCGAGCGTTTCCTGTGCTCCCCCCTTGCTCTTACCATGGCCCTGCTTCTGCCACCACCCCATCTTGGGACTTTCTGTATTGCTTATGGGGCAGTGTTTGTGGAGCTGAGTGCCTTTTCATGAGCTGTTTCATCATGTTGCTTGAATCACGAACAACAGCAGGGCTAATAAAAGAACCTTTGAATGCTCTGCAGATGGAAGATGTCATACTGGGAAAATCAATCCGCAGATCTGCTCTTTGATGGAATCTAGCTGCAGGCAGATGCTTTCATGTACGGCAGCATCTTCCCAGACAGATTATTTCCTTGCTCACATTATGTACAGTCGTGAAAGTCCTGGGATAAGCAGCTTCACACTGCAGCACTTTTATAAACACAACTAAAGTTCCTTCCTCATCCAGGCTGCTTCTCTTTGGGGCTGTTTTGGGATGGATGAGAGAGAAAACAGATTGGCAGTGACCATCTGACTCAGTAAATCTAGTCACAGGGTTAACAAATAGTGATTCAACTGGGAGTTTGCAGGAGTGACCCATCCGGCGTGTGTGAGCTGCAGTCACCTCTCCACCCAGCCCCCAGCACACGACACACTGAGGTAAATGAGATGACAAGAGCTAATATCTAGCACGTCCAGTTGCTCAGAAGAAAAGGCAGGAAATTGTTTTGTCAGCATTTCCATGTAGTTTCCTCAACATCTTCAATCCAAAGAAAAAAAAAAAAGTACAGCCACCTCCATTGCTGGGAGTGAAACGATAAGGATCAGATAGGAGCTCTGTTCAGACAGCTGTGCAGAAATGGTCTGCAGTTCTCATCAGAAGACGAGACACATTGAAACATGTTGTGATACTTTCTTTTATTACTCATTATCGCATTTGCACCTAGAAAGAGCATGAAGCTCCCAACAGGCCAAGTGTAACACGTGCCAACCTCCAAAGAACCTCCATAAACAGAGAAAAGGGCATCCCTTTATACATGCAGATCTCATATCACACACTGGAACGATAATAAACCCAACCTGTGAACTCATGACATTTTTATGAGCCTACATTTTGGGCAGGAGTTTCTTTTTGGTGAGATTTGGGTTGGTATCCATTTCCAACAGCTAAAACTGAAAATAGTAAATTACCACCTAATTAATCTAGCCTGACTCAGCTACTTTCTTTTTTATCTTAATGTCAATTATTGAATATTAACAGCCTGCCACAAGAGAACTTCTAGACAGAGGAAACAGGAAAATACAGTGTAGCGTGAGGGTTTGTGAGCTTTGTTAATGAATACTGAGGCCTGCAGCAGAGATTGCTTCCTAGAGCACCTTCCCGCCCCATTTGCTTTTGTAACCCGCTCCCTCCCACCTATGATTGTCCTAAACACACTTTGTAGCAATCTGAAAAGGCATTTATTTACATGGAAAAGCAACATTGGGATAGTGCCCATGTGCTCTGTCTTTGAAAAGCAAGCTGATTTTGTCCTTTTTTTAAAAAAAAAAAAGTGGGTTTTGTTTGTTTGTTTGTTTTGGTGGGGTTTTTTAGCTTTTCTTTCTTATTTTACATCTCATCGTATGTTTTTCTCCCTGTTTTGCTGCCCACAGCCTTGGAAGCTGGTTTCCACCAGGAGGTGCAGCTGTGCACTGAGAGATTGGCTGTGCTCCACATCACGCATGAAAGGGGCTGTTAAAGAAGAATGGGCAGAGTGAAATTCCACCCAAGATGTTTTCATTCAGCCATCCCCAAATTTCCATGTAAGTATTGCTAAAATTTAAACCAGTATTACAATTTGGCAACTCCAGCTGTGGGCCACAGCACTAAATATTTATAATAGTCTGTCCCTCTTTCCTACACAGCCCTTCAGTGACTTCCTCATAACAATTTGGTCTTTTAATTGTTTTGCTGTTTGTTCTTCCAAAGTGCAGAAAGGTTATTTCACTTCAGATCTCAGAGTTAATGGCAGACAAAAGGAAGTGGGTGTGAAGTAGCTTATATGCACACTGTGAAAACCTGGTGCCCTTTCTATTTATAGCTCTACTTGAACTTTCATTCATTTAGTTGCTATTTTGGTATGGCAAACATATATCTCCCAGGGAAAGTACGTTAGCAGTGCAAGTGAGCAGAAGGGAGAACACACTGGTCATGCAGACAAATATTTAATGGCCTAGAAACCATTGCCGTTCCCAGAAAGCATATATAACCAAAGTGATACTGAGGTGAAGCTTCCCTTGCACAGTCATTCAGCTAATAAGCAGAGCAATGTTTGGAGGTAAACCCGACTCTTTTTACTGACTTCATATCTTTTCTTACATTTTAAATCTAAGGAATTTTTAATATTTCTGTTCTCAGTGGACTAGTCTGATAAAAGGAATTCCCGTGGTCACTTGTTCCATGCTCTGCCTTCTGGGTAGAGAGCTGGCTAATAAGCATTCAAAAGCTACAGGTGGGCTTTTTAGTCCTGGCCAAGGGGCTTTCCTTAGCTGTTCAGTGTCTTACATCATTCTGTTATAGTGCAGCCAGGGTCAGCCCAGAGGCCAGATCACTGGGCAAGTCTAAAATGATCAGGCAGGTCTGAGGTCAGGCGAGAAGGTGGCCCACAGGTTGGGGTCGGCGCCCAGAGCAGTGAAGATTGTTACTTCGTTGTTACTTAGCCATTCTAACATGGCCAAACTGAGGTGGATCAACTTTAATTGCCATGGGTAGCACAAAGCTGAAAAGCATGGGTTTCCAGTGGCCTGCAGCCTCTTCCCAAGAGAGACACCTGAACATCTTCATGCCTGGGTGGTCTTACCACATTGGACCAGGAGTATACATGAGCATAAGCTGACTATCTCCAACTGCCCCTGAGTTCTCAGCCCAAATGACCTGGCACCTGTCTGCATCTGTTTGAAATAAGAGTAATGTTTGTCTTGAAACAAACCTCTGAGTCACTGTTAAACAGACCTATGCTCTAGTAGCCTCTGTGACACTTCTAGAAGTAAGGGATTGTCCCAGTACTGCTTGCTGGCAATGGTGGGACTTCAGAAGAAGGGGATGGTTGGAAGTGGGTACTCTAGAGATAAGCTATCAGCTATAACTAGATGTCAGCTGCACTGCCACTGTGTCTGTTGCAGAAGGTGTAAGAAACTCTGTGAACCTGCTTTGCCAGCAGGTACGAAGTGATCTTAGAAGTGCAGATAAAAGGGGCTCAGTCTGTGTGAGATGGGCAAGGCAGGTGTCACTCTGGTACAAGCTATAGCCAGAGCCATAGTGCATAGGACAGGTGCACTTGCAATGTAAAAGGGAAAGTCAGTTTCGCAGCAGATAGGCTGATACGGATCTGTTCTCAATCCAATCCTGTGGACTGTGTCGTTAGCTGGTGGGAATTTGTCTCTGTGCACCTATGATTTTCTCTGGCCAGCGCTCTAGCATCTTTCAGAGGCTAAAATCTGTTTAAGTCCAGCTCGTTTCTTCAAAGACAAGACGGATAATTTCAGGTGAAGGCTGAATCCCACCTTTGCACTACTGCTGTGTTCAGTGATTAACGATGATGCTGTCCCCAGAGCAGGTGGAGATTTTGCTTGCTGGATCTGCTGTGCTTAAGGTTCTCTCTGATTGAGTATGTTGGGACTCCCTGGCCGTACTACAGCCATACTTGCAATTGCCACCTCCCTCCACATTGTCATTATTTAGGCATCATAGTCATAATGTCTTAGATCATTCCTTTACTTACTTGGCTAATTGACAGATGATATTTTAAAGGGACCCAGAACTGTTTGTTCCCACCTCTTTTTCCCTTTTTTATCCAATAATAGTTGTACCCACCAATACAGACCTTCTTGCATACTCAAATACCCTCCCACTGTATACCTTTGTGGACTTCACCCATTTTCACCT